>NW_004949109.1:5024486-5059636 GCF_000317375.1 Microtus ochrogaster | reverse complement strand
GCCAATTTGGGTGTGGGGTAGGCTCTGTCAATAGAACGATTCCTAACACAATTATGGGTGTGGGGTTCTCTGTAGACTCCCCAGGGTGATGGTTCCTGCAATGATTTTAGGAGGAAATTGGCTCCTAACACAGAGACACACATGCATACACACAATTTTAAAAAGTAAGCCTATTTTACCTGTACATCCTTTCAGATATCAGTTACTGAAGTGAGACAGGGAATGAAAGGTCCTCTATGGTACAGGTCTTCATTATATTGAGAACTGATACTTTATTTGTTTTCATATGCAACTGGTACTTTTTCTTAAGCCTGTGGTCCTTGGTTACTGTTCTGTTGCTATGAAGAGACGCCATGAGCATGGGATTTGGAGCCTTGCTTACAGTTTCAGAGGGCTCGTGCATGGCCATCATGGCAGAAAGCTTAGGAGCAGGTAGACAGGCATGGTGCTGAAGCAATAGAATTAAAGAACCTTCATCTGATCTACAAGATCATAGCAAAGAGAGCTTAGACCGAAAGTGGGCTTTCGAAACCTCCAGTGACACACTTCATCCAACAAGCCCACACCACCCACCCAACCGTCTAAACCGACCTAAACCGTCTACCAACACAGAACCAAACATTCAAGTCTATGAGCTTCTGGGACTCATTCTCACACAAACCACTACATGATTATTTAGGGCCTTTCTCTGAATTATCACATGAAAGCAGATGCATGCATACTGTAATAATGTATTCTTGTTATTATACCTAGATGAATAAGAGTTCAGACTCAAAAAATCCTTGAGAATATATCTTTACCGATATGCTTGTCCAGTCTTCTTTGGAAAGTAGCTTAATCATGGCTTTCTATTGTCAGAGAACAGCACTAAGCATTAACTTAACATGATCCTTACACATAGAAATGCAAAAAAAAAATCTCCCTTTTAAACCCTATCTTTATAAATTTAACTCTTTAATACTTACATATTTTTGCTCACAGCCTTGATACAGGGGAGAGAGACTTGGTCCTGCATTAATTTAATATGCTAGGCTTAATTGACTACCCATGTGAGACCTTACCCTCTCTGAATAGTGGACAGGAGGGGTAAAAAGGTGTGGGGAGTGGTAGGAGGTGAGAGAGGGGGAACTGTTGTTGGTATGTAAAATGAATTTAAAAATTAAAATAAAAATAATACATATTAGTCAAGACTATTTCCTACAAAGTTGAATTTATTATTTTAACCTAAGCACTGTTAACTATGAATTATACTAGGGTGTCTTATTTCCCAGCCCAATAAACTGTCATATCAAACTCAACTCAAGACAGTCTTTGGTCTACTTCCTCATTGCAGATTACATTTTTACTATTCTACAACATCGTATAGAAAATAACCAATTATACCTGGCCTCTTACTACTATGTAATATTTTTGAAATTTGTCCAAATCATACCAGGAAGCAGTAGATAGATCAACTCAATTGCTGAGTAGAATTTCATTCTGTGATTAAACAGCAAATTGCCTGTTTACCTATTGGACATCTGCTTATTTTGCTTTTGGCTACTAGCAATAAGGCCACTGTAGATGTGGGTATACAAATCCTTGTAAGTATGCTTCCATTTATCTTGAATGAATTCCCAGAAGTATAATTACTGGGGTACAAACTAAGAGGCAGCCTTGCTTTATTACTAGAGGGTCAAATGTGCCAAGCTATTTACTTTCATGGATGTCTAAAACCACTCCAGATTGGTTTCCCTGGCAGTCAGTGTATTTCCTCTAAGCATATTTCCCCAGAATTTACCGTGAATCATAGGCCCTCAGGGGTCTAATTTATGAGTATATTTACTGAGCCTTCATACTTTAATATTTTGCTAGATATAAAATTTTGAATCCAAAGCTCTTTTCTTCAACACATTTAAATTATCATATGAAAGTGCTTTCTATCACTGTTGAGAAATCAAATGGTGATCTAAAGTTACTTTTTGTACGTAGTCTACATTTTTCTTCAAGAAACTTGCATTTTTATGTATTCTTAACTCTTAGTATTTTGGTAAATAACGTATTTATCTGTGACTTTTTCTTTCTTATATTTCCTATTAGGCTCAGCAAGATCTTTCAATCTACCACCCATATTCTCAGAATTTCATATATATATATTACATATTCATCTTTTAATTCCTTCAGAATACATCTCAGAGATCTTCTCAGTCATATAATATATATTATATAAAAATTAAAAAATATATTATATAAAAAAGTAGAATATATATTCTACTTTTCTATTACATCCTTCATTATTTATTTTGACTATTCTATGTGTTATTTCCTATGCTTTCCTAATGGCTCATTCTTACAGCTCTTACTTCTGGTTTATTTTAGCAAATACCAAACTTTCTCAAGAGAATACTGTTTCTCAGATGAATTTGTAGTAAGGATACGAAAAGGGAAATATTTTCTACCTCCCAAAATATAGAAACTGTCCATTATATAACACATGCCTAATAATCCTAAAGAGAATAATCTTAAGTGAATAGAGTCAATGCCCTGAAAAATAGCAAAGCAGCCTTGATGATCAGAGACATTTAAGGTTTGTCTTGTTGTTGACCAGTTGGCCGGTTAGCTGGTTGACAGGTTGATTGGTTGTTTGTTTGTTTGGTTAGTTGGTCAGTCATTCAGCTGGATAGTTTCATTTTATATGTGTCAACTTCCTTGTGCATATTAGAAACTTTGGTTAATAACAACTAAGCAAGGGATGAGACAAAAGCCAGTCTTCCTCCATGTGTCCTGCTAGGCAGGTCACATACTCCAGAGATCTCTGTCCATGCCTCATTCTGAATTTGACCAACATTCAACCATTACCCAACCTATCTGCTTTACATGATCGATTCTGATGTGACACTTCTCTCCTAGAAATTTTTCTTTCTTCATTATAACCCTTGCCCCTTGGGGGTGTGAAAGAAAGCTTAAAGATAATAAACTCTCTGTCATTTCTTATTTAGTATTTGCCCCAGCCAGGGTCACTAGTTTCTCCCTGATGCCACTAATTATGGTCCCTCTGACACTGTGTTTGTTCTGCTCATTTCTTGCTGATGTCACAGTGTCCTACAAAGACAAGTCCAAAGCTTTCTCAGGAGAGCTACCACTCACATACTTATTTTATTCATAGTAAATATATAAAAGGGAAAGCTCAGCTAGCTCTTTCAACTGGCAAATCATGGCTGACCACCTTCGGTGGCACAAAGCCGCAGACTGCTGCCCCCTGCTGCCCCTGTGCTGCCACTGATCTCTTTGATAAGAGAGGATTTCTACAGTCACACCTCTCGTGCTCTCAGATTTAGCACATTCTTTCACAAGACATGAATCGTTTGTCAGAGTGCTGACAAAGAGAGCATTGTGAGGAAGGATCCAGTGTATTCTGAGAAGTTCACATTCTTCTGGCTAAGTTAATATTTCAGTTTCACTATTTCTTACTACATAGTGAGGACGAGGATATTTCTATGAGCTTCAGTTTCTTCACTAATAATGCTAAAATATCCTTTTAATTTCAGCAGTGTACAACTTTATCCCTCGTTCTTTAAAAATTAAAAGTGAAATTATTGTGATGTTGCTACACCACCTCTATATTAATACCTGAGGGATCTAACACAGCACACTAAAGAGATACCAGACTCTTGTTTATTGCAGCATTCTTCAAAGTAGCCAAGATGTGGAATTAGACTAGATGCCTATCAATGGAAAATGAATTTTAAATATGTGGTATATATGCAAAGTATTATTCAGACACAAAGAAGATAGTGCCCTGTACAGAAAAATGGATCAAACTTTACATAATCGTGTTTGCTGAAATAAACCAAACTCACATGAAGCCGCAAAACAATCCCACACCAGTTAAGAATTATGGATAATAAAAAAAATGTTATTTATTTGAGGGGAAAAACTTACAGATCACTGTCCCAAACAACAGTCCTCTCATCACAAACAGGAAACAGAGAGTCTAGCAGCCAGAATGGGAGCCGGAAGCCAGAGAGCAAGCACCCGGTTCCCACTGCTTTTTAAAAGTATAAGAGACCACGCCCCAGTGGGCTGGTATCTTAAAGGCTATTGGCTGAAGGAGCAGAAGGAGCTCCGGCAACACTCATGAATGACAAATACCACATTTTCTTTCTATATGCAAAATATAGATGTAAATGTGTGTGTGTGTGTGTGTGTGTGTGTGTGTGTGTGTATGCTATCCATGACATAAAATTAGAAATGGGGCCCTTTGAGATAAGAAGAAGATTAGTCAAATGTGGATGGAGGGAGAGGATAACAGGAATAAACAAAGACAAATATCACATGTTTTCTCTCATATACAGAATATATTTAAATATCATTATTTGGATTTATACAATATGTACGGCATGCAGAAAGCATACTATTTGAGGTTAGATGAGATTGTCACAAAGGAGAGGAAAGAGTATATTTGGGCAATATGAACAGAATACAATAATACATATGAAGATAATCTATAATATAATTAAATCAATTATTTTGTATGTTATTTTTAAAAATTAATAAAAAATCATTTTATGTAAATTTTGTTTTGTAACCTTATTTTCAATTCCCTTCATCTTCTCTGTACCTAAACTTGTTGGCTACCCTAGTTAGCATTGCTTGTCAAATTGACACAGCCCAGAATCATCTCTGAGGAAGGATTTTATTGAGAAATTACTTAAATCAGATTGGCCTATAGGTATGTCTATGGAGAATGGTCTTAGTTATTAACTGAATCAGGAGGACCCAATAATTGATGTGTTAGCATCATTCTCTTGCCAGGTTGTCCTGGACTCTATGTGAAAGTTATCTAAGTATGAGTTGCCAGTGAGTCAGAGAACAAGGCAGCAGGCAGTGTTCCTCTATGATTTCTGTCTCGAGTTCATGCTTGAGTTCTTGTCTTGGCTTCCTTCAAGGATATACTGCGATGTGGAAATTTAAGCCAAAATGGATATTTTCTACCCTGTGTTGCTTCTGCTCAGTGTTTTATCAGAGCAACAGAAGGAGCAGAACACTGTCCTCTTGCCCTAACTTTATTCTTTGATCTCTGAGCTTCACAAACTTTCCATGCTAACCCAAGCATAGAAAGTTCCCTTATCCATCAGTGGTTTAAGCTGTAAAGAGACCACCTCTTCCCAGTTTTTAAGCTCTTCCAAGCCAGGTAAAATACAAAAACTACAATTGTAGAAAGACGTTCTGCCTTTAAGCTTTGGGTTAAAGAGAAAAAAAAAAGATAAGAAATGTCCTGAGATAAACTTTGGCAGTTGACCACAGGTCTCCGTGCTTTCAACTGGAAATTTCTAAATGATGAATGGCCTGTTGGGAAGTGCTTTGCAGACAGTAGTTTCCAATGACTAAGTATCCCTGCACCTCTGATCACAGCTGATAAGGTTCATTTATATTGTCTGAAGCACAGGGAACAGTAAAGATAAAGGGCCAGAGAGGAGAGTGAACTTGTTCTATGAGGGAACGGAAAACAGCTCATTACAACCAGAGCACGGAGCAAGAAGAGGGTGGTAAAGGCAACACTGGAGGTTTGTTATGACCTAGCACCAGCAACTATGGAAACAGATGCGGAGAGCCACTGTCAAACATTAGGCAGAGCTCAGGGTATCCTATGGAAGGAAGAGAGAATGGAAGGATTGTAGGAGCCAGAAGGGTCAAGGACAGCACAAGAAAACTCACAGAATCAACCTACCTGGGCTCTTAGGGGCTCATAGAGACTGAACCAACTACCAGGGAGCCTGCGTGGGACTGACCTGTTGTGTAGCTACATGTTGTGTAGCTTGGCCTTCCTATGGGACTCCTAACAGTGGGAGCAGGGATGTCTCTGACACTTGTTCAGTCTTTGGGACCCTGTTTCTCAAACAGGGTTGTCTCACCCAGCTTTAGTTCAAGGTGGGGTGTTTAATCTTACTACAACTTGATATGCCATGTTTTGTCAATATCCAGGCATGGCCTGCCTCTTTCTGAATAGGAGGAGAAGTGAACTGAGGGGCAGAGGTGGGAGGGTACTAGGAGGAGAGTATGGTGGGGAAACTACAATTGGCATGTAAAATAAAAAAATTAAAAACCCTCTTATCGCCGACCCAATGTAATGATGTGGATTTGAAAGAAGTACAAAAGAAAGAACAACTGACAGCTATCCGGAACATATCCACAGGCAAATGCAGGCACATTCTCAGGAAGAGACATTTGTCCCTGTCATCTTCCTTGGGCAAATTTCTCTGTCAGTGTTGGTTTTCTCATTTCTACAAAGAAAGTAAAATATCCTTTCTAGCATCTTTGTAAGTATTAGATGAAACAATATGTAGGTGATGTTTCACGGATTATCTATTGTCTGTACTTAGCCAATGCTTAACAGGTGACCAAAATTATTACTAAACTTGGAGTTTGGCTGGATTATTTGTTGAATGGCACTCCCTGATTTTGGAAAATAAAGATTTGAGTTCCTAAAGATATATTATATTTTATACTTTCTCTGACAATCCATATGAAAATAGATTGTGAATAAATATTAGATTTGCTCAGTTACTAAATATTTAACATCTTGAGAAAAAGAAAAATATAGTGATTGTCTACATATTTCCACAAATGGGCAAGGGAAATCAAACATAATGACCTGACCCAGAGCTGCTATTTGGCACAGTAAAGACCCTGGTCAATCTAATAGCTTAGTGATCATTTGCTAATAATATGGTAGAGCAAGTTTCAAATCATTTCTACTTCTTCTACACAAGGTGTCGCTTCTAATTTCATCAATTAGATAGTAGCCATATTTCTTCAAAGGCAGAATCTCCCAAATGAGAGATGATTGATGGATTGTTGGCAGCATGAATCATTCACAGGCAGGAGCACAGATGAAGCTTGGTTTATTTTATATCTTCTTGACAATAAAGCAAACTAATACACAAACCCTAATAAGCCTTATGTCAATTATCTAAAATGGCCAAGAATAAAAAACTATCAGAACTTGTTACTCTAATGGGCCTTTCTCCGTGAAAATTCTAGACTTTTGCACTTTACAAAAAGAATCAGCAAAGCAGTTCAAGACTGAAATAAAGATATTGTTCTCTGTGAGTTTCTAACTCTGGGTAGGCCAGGAATTTGCCTGAACTCCAATGATAGAAACTATGGGACTCCAGACAAGGAAATAAATCTTCAGTCCTAGCAGAAAATATTCTGACTTCTGTTTTTCTCTTTATCAGACATATAAAGATTTGAACTGATGACTTCAGTATCAGAGATTCAAAGGATATTCTGCTCTAGTTTGGAAGGGAAATGAAAAGACCCAAAAGAGACCTTAGGACAAGAATTCAATCTGTATCTGCTGAGAGTCCACTTTCCTGTTTACAACTTCACTGAAGAGCCAAATTATTACTTCTATGTTCTTGATACTAACAACACTGGAAGAAAAGAATAGCTATTCTAAGTTTATTGATCTACCAAAATTACTGCACAAAAAAAGCAACCAGCAAAAATTTTCACACAATAAACCAAGAGACGATATATACCTCTATTGTGATTGTTCCTCTCACTCTGATCTGCCAGGATTTCTTGTTGATCGAAGAGACTAAGAGGGTCTAGTAATTCAGTTCACAGATATCAACCTTCTGGGAGCAGAGAGCCACATTGCCAAGGCCAGAGCCCATAGATAAGCAGACAGGATCTTTAATATATACTTGGACCTGAGATCTTTCTACAGTGATCTCAACAAACAAGACTAAGGGCTCTAGCCTGTTATACCCAAAATGTGAGGCCCAGTTCTCTTACCTGATGGGGTATTCTCCTCTGTATACCATTGGTTAATAAAGAAGTTGCCTTTGGCCAATGACTTAACAGAATATACCAGTCTGAAAAAGATATATAGAGAAAGGAACCAGAGTCAATAAGAAGCCATGTAGTCGCCAGAGAAGAAAGATGAGATGCGAGCTTTCAGCTGGAACCATGCCAGTAAGCCACAGCCATGTGGTGATACACAGATTAATAGAAATGGGTTAATTTAAGAAGAGTTATCCAATAAGAAGCTACAGCTAATAGGCCAAGCGGTGTTGTAATTAATATAGTTTCTGAGTGGTTATTTCAGGTCTGGTTGGCCGGGAAAAGAACGAACAACCTCTGACTATACCTACTATTGTGTGGTCCTAAGTAAATTACTTCTCCAAGCCTTGGTTTCCTAACATGAAAATGAAAAAAAAATCAAATAGTTAATTGTTATTGTATCAATTTTGAATCAGTTACTATTCTATAAGTCATATATATTATACATATATATTTTAATCAAGCTAACTCTTCACTAACATTTTTCCTATTATTCAAGCTTTGCTGATAAAAAATTCTATTTAGAAATTAAGAAAATATTTTGACCTCTCATGGTTAAAGATATAAATTATATAACCAGGATTCAAAAACAGGTGATAAGACCCAGAATACTTAATTCTAATTATTGTGTCATGATGCCTCTCTATTATGCTAATATAGATATACCACAGGGTTGTTGAAAAAAAAATAATGTATGCACAACAATCATGCTAAAAAATAAAGTATACTCAAGGCTTATTGCTTGAATTTAATCTCAACACTAATATTTAAATAACATATAAAGTTTAAATTATTAAAACTAAAATGATACTACCAAAAAGAAGAGATGAAGTTGTGATGAATATGACTGTCTTCCAATAATTGAGCAGAATCATCTTTTATATCTATGCCTACAAGTAGGACCAAGACAGCTTTCCCATATTTCTCTCACAGGATAAAATAGGATCAAAAAAGTTACTGACCCAATAATGTTCAGTATATTTAATAAAGGAAGATAACTATGTCCTTCATGGGCTTCGTGGAAACACAGTTCCCCTCTTTATTTTCTTATTTATATTCCCCACTTTTCTCCTTAATTTATTTTCTTTGGACTTTATCTCATAACAGACAGTTCCTCTCTCACCTTGAATGTGTGACTAAGCGAAATCAAGCTAGCATTACACAGGAAACTATTTGTTAGTGCTTGATCTTTGCTCTGTTATTCAACTCAGGAGGAGTACTAAAAGCAAGTCCTAGGTTTTCTAAGTAGTCTAGTTTAGTTAGACAAAACTTAATGTCAAGAGAAACATGTATAACAAGCTACATGGATCAGTAAGATTAATATAATAAAAATGGCCATCTGACCAAAAGCAATCTGGAGATACATTGCAATCTCCATCAAAATTCCAACACAATTCTTCATACATCTTAAAAGGACAATTTTCAACTTTATATTAAAAAAACAGGATATGTAAAACATTCCTTAATAATATAAGAACTGTAGGAGATAGCAGAATCCCCAGTCTCATATGTACTACAGAGTTATAATAGAAAAAGCAGCATGTTATTGGCACAATGGAATCAAATTAAAGACTCAACATAAAGGTACACATGACACCTGAGTTTTGATAAAGAAGCCAGAAGTGCACACTGGAAAAGACACAGCATCTTCATCAAATGAGGCTGGTCAAAGTGGACAATAGCAGATAGGAGAACTATAATAGACCCATACTTATCACCATATGCAAAACTCAACTACAAATGGATCAAAAACTTCAACACAAAGCCAGGTACAAGGAACCTGGTCAAAGAAAAAGTGAGTAGGTCTGAACTCATTAACACAGGAAAAGACTTTCTGAACAGAACACCATTAGCATTAACGTCAACAATTAATGATATCTCATGAAACTGAAAAACTTTTGCACAGCAAATGGCACCATTATCCAGATAAGCAGCAGCCTATAAAATAGGAAGCTATTTTTACAAACTTACAGATCTGACAGAGGGCTAATAACCAAAATACATAAAGAACTCAAAAAATGAATATGAAGAAAACAAATAACCCAATTTAAATACCAGGAAACAGATCTAAACAGAGACTTCTCAAAAAAAGAAATCACATGGCTGAGAAACACTTGAAGAAATGTTCAACATCAGTTGCCATCAATGATATGAAAATCAAAACTACTTTGAAATTTCATATTGTACTCGTCAGAATTGCTGAAACCAATAAAACAAGTGATGGCTTATGATGACAAGGATGTAGAGTAAGGAGAACAGTCATACGTTGCTAGTTGGAGTGCCAACTGTACAGTTGTAGGCAGAGATTGTTCTTTCGTTTCCTGACTGCTCAGACCCAAATAATCACACATAAACTATATTAATTACAACACTGCTTGGCCAATAGCTTAGGCTTCTTATGAACCATCTGTGTATTGCTCCAAGGCCGTGGCTTACCAGGTAAAGTTTCAGCATCTGTCTCCTTTGGTGTCTATATGCTGTCTCCCTGACTCTGCTTTCTTTTTTCTCTATATCTGCTTGAAATTTTCACCTTGCTCTATTCTGCACTGTAATGGGCCCAGAGCAGTTTCTTTATTTACCAATAATAATAAAACATATTCACAGCATACAGAGGGGAATCCCACATTATATAGTCACTGTGGAAATCAGTGTGGTGGTTTCTCAGAAAGATGGGAATTGATCTACCTCAATACCTCCAGCTATAACCAAAGGATGCTTCATCCTCTCACAAAGATACTTGCTCAACCATGTTCATGGTTGGTCTGTTCATAATAGTCAGGAATTGGAAACAACTTAGGTGTCTTCAACAGATGAATAAAAAATTATAGTACATTTATACAATGGAATAGTACTCAGCTATTTCTTAAAAATTAAATCATGAAAATTACAGGTAAATGGATGGAACCAGAAAAAAATCATCCTGAATGAGCTAGACACAGAAAGATAAATATGGTATGTATGTGTTTGATTCAATGATAGCAAAGCTAAAGTCCATTAAGCCATAGAGGTTAGTTATAGAGTAAGGGGCTAAAGTTAGATCTCCCTAGAAAGGCTAAATAGAATACATAATTATGGATAAACAACAGGGATTGGAGAAAGTGGAACAGGAGATCAGGTGGGGAAGGGGAGGGAAGAGATGGACAAGGGAAGGAAAACAGAAAAAGACATAAAACTACAGGCCATTTGAAAGGTAGTATGGAAACCTAATACAATAAAGGTTCATAAAATATATACATATATGAAGGAGATCTACATGAAATTCCCCAATAGTAGAGAAAACACAGCCCTAACTGGACATCATTAGTAACCAAATGAAGCTTCTAGTACCAGGGTTTGGTTATATTACTGCTTAGATGATGAAGAACCTGAGACTAGACAGCCCATGGACCTAGAGTAAAACCAGATACCACTGTTCTATTAAAGAAATGGAACAATAAAATGACTTTTAATGATGTTCTGCTTTATTCATAATGCCTTGCTAAGCCAATATCAGAGAAACTTCTTCCTACAACGATGGGAAAAAATAAAGAGATTCTCAGCCAGACAACATGAAGATAACAAGAGACCTCAGAACACCCAGCCATAAGGGGGACTTCTCCATCAAACCACTCCCCTCAGGAATTTTATGGAATAAGAGGCAGAAAGATAGCAAAAGCCAGATGATATGGAGGATACCAAGGAAACAAGGGCTTCTGAACACAGCAGGATGGATGCACATGTGAACTCACAGAGACTAAGGCAGCATGTACAGGACCTGCATGGGGCTGCAATAGATGGAGTCTTAGAGCTGAAATAAGTGGGTGCATGCCCCTATCGCTAACCCAAAAGCTATCTCCACTTGATAACGACTTGCAAATGAAAATTCAGTTTTCTCTAAAGGAGTCTCCCTGAGGAAACAAACTATTCTAAAGGGTAATCTGCATGCCCAAAAATAGAAGTTCACAGAATAATGAACTCAATGGCATCTTCGAAGGTTCCTTGTCTCATAATGTCATGTCAGGGCTCTTCCTTAAAAGAAATACCTTATTTTATTTTATTTAATTTATATTTTTTTCTCCTTTTATCCTAGAGGTCCTTAGCACATATATTATGGCTTCCAGTTGTATATTTTTATAGGATTCGTGAGTGTGTGAATGAGTGGGTCTCTGCATCTCTATCTGTTTCTTGTGTCTTTTCTTGGGTTCTTTTCCTTTTGTTTGTTGTTCTGTCCTATTCTTATTTGTTTCTTTTACTTTTTATCTTTATTATTTGTTATTATATTTTAGATGCCTGTTTGTTTTCTAATGAAAGACCAAAAGGGGGTGAATCTGGATGGGAAGGGAAGTATGGAGGAACTTGAAAGAGTATAGGGAAGGGAAACTCTAATCAGAATCTATTGTGTAAAATATAATCTATTTGCAGTAAAAGAAAAAGAGTCTCGAAAAAAAAAAAACGAAAAAGAGAGATCCAGCTAGCAATGGAGTCTAACTTTTTACATACCTATATCCTAGAGTTAACATCTTTAGGGTAACTCATCAGAGATGAGCATTGCTAATCAGGAATTTAGGATTTAACTCCATTATCTCCAAAAGAAATTATTTAGGAGACAGTGTTTATCTAGTTCTAAAGGATGAGACACTGACTTTTAGTACTAGAAACATGTTAAATCAATACTGTTATATGAAAAAAACAAATTAATTTAGAACTCCAATTTATCTGATAATATTAAAGAAAATAATAGACATGCTAAAGTGGATGAGCAAAAGGCCCTGAAGCCTCAGCACTACACAAAGAGCTATAGGCAATGAAGGAATACCGAGAGCAGGAGGAATAGTCCTCACCAGGGAAAACACATCAATTAATTATCCAATACTGAATGGTCTGAGAACGTAGAAGATTATATTTAGAAATATATGTGTATATACATATACGTACAATAACAACAAAATGCAAGATAGGTCTTGAAAGATTCCAAAGAGAAGCATATAGAAGGATTTGGTGGAATGAAAGGGAAAGGAAAAATGTTATAATCATATTATAATCTCAATAATAAAAGAATAAGAAATTTAAACAAAATCAGATATGAGTCAAACATTCAGTTCAGTAAATACTTGTTATTTTTTTGGCTTCTGACTCAGACTTTGAATTAAGCTGGTCTCGCTATTTTGAGACATGAATTTGTAACTAATCTGCTCTGTATATACTATAGAATTAAGTAAGAAAATGGCAAGTATCCGCAGATGGCCCACATCTTTGCTCCTTTGCTTTCATATCCTAGAATGAGAGAGCACCAAATAAAAATTCGTATCTTGATTTTTTCCCCACATTTAGGCTGTTTATATAGCTCCTGCCATTAATTGGTTTGATGTTTTATGCTTTTTTTGTTTTCCTTCCTTCTTTTTCTTTCTTCATTTTTAGAATCTGTGTTCACACATTCTCTTTTGCAATCACCTGCTTCAGTCAGACAAAACAAGAGAGCATCTACTCAATAACTGTCTACACTATAGTAATCCATTTACCTCACATCTGTTCTCCAATGAACTTCCATATCTTCTATGTGTCTCCCATACACTGAAACATACTGAAAAATAAATTGAAAGAAGCAAACAAAAAACTCATAGACAAGAACCACAGGAATGGCTAGGTGTGGTTTTGTTTGTTTTGTGTATGCATGTTTAAATACTATTTCTCCTTATTCTAGATTTTGATTTTAATGTTTTATTTATTTACTAAAGGTAAGAGTGTTATCTCTAGATTAGAACCATTACTTGAATATTGCATTATAATTAAAAGTTTCCATTCATAAGCAAAGCATATGTATGTAAAATGTAATTGTAATACAAGCTACCACATAAACTCTGTATCATTATGTTGTGTAACTTCCATGATGTTGGGTCTGACTTATATGCCTCATTATTTCCTTTCCTAATCCACTCAACAATGGTAATTATGGACAGGGATGAAAGTGTCATCATTTTGTTTTCTTAGTCATATTGGATAAGCCTGAGGAGAACATATACCTGTAAGGACAAATAATGAGAGTGGCCCACTGAAAGAAAATGAAGAAATGGGGGGAAAGTGTAGCTATTCTTTGTTCTATGATATATATTCTATAATATATACACAGATTTCTTTATTAAAATCAGGAGCAGAAATTGTATTTTGTATTTGAGTGTGCCTTTTTGGAGTCGTGTTAAATTTTAAAATATTATGAAAACTTTAGTGTTTTGTATACAGGTGTGAAAACAACAAACATTTAAATAAAGCATTCAGAACTGCTAATCTCTCCAGACGCAGTAAACTTAACCTAAAGTTAGATGAATCCTGCAAACCAGGAAACTAAAACAACTTGATGAGTTGTCATCTAATTCCCCATACTGCTGCCTCATATTTTTAAGTGTCAGGCACTGAAGCCATCTAAAATCTGACTGTTTAAAATTTGAGTCCTTCTTGAGTTTGTTGTATATTTTAGAGATTAACCCTCTGTCAGATGTGGGGTTGGTGAGAATCTTTTTCAACTCTATAGGCTGCCCTTTTGTCCTATTGGTAGTACTAAATATCAAAATACCAAATAATACAATTATAAAATGGGATATAGAGCTAAATGGAGAACTCTCAACAAAATTCTCAAGTGGTCAAAAGATAAAGAATTGGTCAACATCCTTAGTCATCAGGGAAATGCAAATCAAGACTTTGAGATACCACCTTATACCTGTCAGAATGGCTTAGATCAAAAACACTGATGAGAGCTTATGCTGGAGAGGATGTAGAGTAATGAGAACACTTCTCTTTTAGAGGAAAATACTTTAGTTGGTTCCCAGCTACTCAGCCCCAAAATAATCACACAGAAACTATATTATTTAAAACACTGTTTGGCCCATTAGCTCTAACTTCTTATTGTCTAACTCTTACATATTAATTTAACCTATTTCTATTAATCTGTATATCACCATGTGGCTGTGGCTTACTGGCTAAAGTTCTGGCATCTGTCTCTGGTGGGGCTACATGGCTTCTCTGTGACTCAACCTCCTTTCTCCCAGCATTCAGTTTAGTTTTCCCTGCTTACCTCTGTTCCCCTATAGTTCTGCTATAGGCCAAAAGCAGTTTCTTTATTAACCAATGATACCTCACATCATACCTAGGGGAATTTCACATCATCTCCCCTTTTCTGTTTAAATAAAAAAGGTTTTTAACTTTAACCTAGTAAAATTACATATACAAAACAGGTATCAAGCAAGAATTACAGTTACAATATTTATATTTTATCTTTTATTTACTTTATCTTTTATCATAACTAAGGAAAACAATAACCATAAATTCTTCAACTCCATCAAAGACTCCAGAAGGATATACTATTACCAAAGTAAACAAAAAGTTTTTTTGTAAGCAGCTTCCAAAACTCTAGAATTGACAGAGACATCTCGCTGTCTGGATAGTCACCCAAAGTTTTTCTGTACCATTGGGGCATCTATCTTCAGCATGCCCATTTGTACCAATAAACCAAGATCCATAACAATGCAAATCTCTATAGCATATCCCCTTTTAAATGTAAACAAACATTTATAGGCAATATTTTGGAATATAGGCATAGTTTTCTCTATACTACCTCCTGATTTTTGTTTGGTGAAGTAATTTTTGGGGGTGCTCATGACAACCTTTCAGGGGATCTTGGTCCATCAAACCATATTAGTCTGGAAGCAATCCACAGATTTTCATCTTCTGTGTAAACAAAAGAAAAACCAATGCAACAAATCCTTAGACCCAACTTCTGAAGTCAAGATACCTTTATAATATAAAAGCTGGTTTAGCTTAGCAACCCATACAATGAAATGTCTCTCTGTACTTAGCTCCTTCACAGTCAAAAAATTTAAAGAAGACACATTAATATACATAATCCAGACCCTCTATGTATACTCCATTTTTACATGGTTTATTTTTACTCTATTACTTTTTAATATTTATCTTATTATCTTTACTCCTTTAATCTTTGACTGTCTGTACTCTGTCTCTTTAAAGATTTTTTCCTTTGTTTTTCAAACCATTTGTTTCTTTTTATAATTCTGTATACTCTTTCCTTCTCTCTACCAAGCCTATATACATTTATCTGACACTGTGACTTATTTAGAGGTGTTTTATATCTGAATCTGTTCTATTGTGAATCTATAATTCTTTACTGTCCAGGAGCATTCCTTAAAATGCTAAACAGTTCTTAAAAACTTAAGCTGCAGCATTACTAAAGTATATACAGTACTTTCTGCTTGCCCTACCCAGTCCACCATGGTGGAGCCGCTTGTGCCTCTGAGAGCCACCCACACTGCCCCACTTCTAGGCACACAGCCAATCCATGTTGCCATCAAGCATGCTATAGCACACTGCTCACAAACCCATTCAAATGCTCAGTCTCCCAAAAGAAGCAGTGGTCATGCTGGCAGCACAGCCCAGAAAGCCTGCATTTCAAATGGCCCATTTTTTTCTTTTTGCTACCACTGAGGCAAGAAAACCTTTTTTTAAAGGACTGTGGCACCCTACCAGCAAACAGTAAGAAGCTGTGTTAAACTCTGTATTTTTGTGTCTAGAATTCCTTTTCAAGCTCTCTCGGGTTTTTAAGTGGATTTTAGTTGGCCTTGTGGATGCCAATCTGTTGGAGTGAGACCATTACTCAGCCTGAAATAATTACACAGAAACTCTATTATTTCAAACACTGCTTGGCCCATTAGGTCTAATTTTTTATTAGCTAACTCTTACATATTAATTTAACCCATTTATATCTGTGTATTACCACATGGCTTTGGATTTCCAGCTAGAGTTCTGGAATCTGTTTCTGGCAGGATTTTTTTCTGACTCCATCTCCTTTCTCCTAGCATTCAGTTTAGTTTTCCCCACTTAGTATGTTACCCTATAGCTCTGCTATAGGCCCAAAGCTATTTTTATTAACCAATGGTATTCAGCATACAGAGGGGAATCCCACATCACGTATCCATTGCTGGTGGAAGTGCAAAATTGTACAGCTGCTTTGGATATTGGTATGGTGGCTTCTTAGAAAATTGAGAATTAATTCACTTCAAGACATAGCTATACCAATTTTTGGCATATACCCAAAAAATACCCAATCATCTCATAAGTACACTTACTCAACTATGTTCACAGCAGCTTTATTTGTAATAATCAAAACCTGGAAACAACTTAGATGTCCCTCAACCAAAGAATGGATAAGGAATATGTGGTACACATTTGTACAATGGAGCACTACTCAGCTGTGAAAAACAATGATCTGATGAAATTTGCAGGCAAAAAGATGGAACTAGAAAAAAATTCATTCTGAGTGAGGTAATCTAGACCCAGAAAGACAAACATGGTATGTACTCACTCATAGGTGGTTATTAGCAGTAAAGTGTAGAATAACCAACCTACAATCTACAGCCCCAAAGAATCTAGACAGGAAGGAGGACCCAAAGAGGGATGCATGAACTTCCCTGGGAAGGGGAAGTAGAAAAGTTCTCCTGGGTAAACAGCTAAGTGGTGATTGGGGAGATGGAGGAGGAACAACTACAGAGAGTCAGTTGGGGAGTTGGGTTGGGAGGCAGGTTGGAGGCAGGATGGTGGGGAAGAATAACAAAAGAGATATTGGGAGAGTATTTCGGGGTTAGGGAAAAACCTGGTGCCAGAGAAACCCTCAGGAACCCAAAAAGATGACCCTAACTAAAACTCCTAGCAATGGTGGAGAGGATGCCTGAATTGGCCATCTACTGTAAGCAGATTGGTAACTTCCCTAATTTCTATCAGAGATACTCTATGCTGTAACTGATGGAAGCAGAGGCAGAGATCCACAGACAGGCACTATGCTGAGCTCTGAGACTCTTGTGGAATAAAAGAAGAAGGGATTGTACCAGCCAGGGGTCATGATGGGTGAAACGACAGAAATAAGGAACCTGAGCTCACAAGAACCCATGGATGTTGGACCAACAGCTGGGGAGCCTGCATGGGACCAACCCAAGCCCTCTGTATGTGTGTGACAATTGTGTAGCTTGGTCTCTTAGTAAGGCTTCTAACAGTGGGAACAGGACCTCTCCCTGGTGCTTAGCTGGCTTTTGGTAAGCTGTTCTGCATGCTGGATTTCCTCTGCCCCTCCTGGACAGAAGTGGAGGAGCTTGATCCTGCCTCAATTGATGTGCTACGCTTTGTGCAAGCCGATGGGAGGCCTGCCCCTTTCTGAATATGGATATGAAGGAGGAACGGATGGGGAGGGGGTAGATAGAAAAGGGTAGCAGACAGGAGCAGAGGAGGGAAAGGAAACTGGTTGGTATATAAAATAAATGAAAACATGTTATTCAAATAAAAATTAATATGAAAAAGTAATAAAAAAATTTTTGAGTCCTACCTAATCAGTAACTCTAAAGATCCCAGGCACCTTACCTTCCATCAATTCAAAATAATCCATCAAGTCTAATGAAGCATCTTTCCAAGTTGAGCAAATGTTCTGAATGATAAAACTCACACATTACTCCTTAGACACAAGATTTTCTTTCTGAAGCCATGCTTCTCTCAGTAAGTCCAATGTCCATCAATTATTTTTCTCAATTAGACCAGAGTGCTAGACATTTAGAAGAGACTGCCTTTGATGGTCTAAGGCAAATCCAACAAGCCAATTTGGATCAACTAAGCAAGTGAGGGACAGTTGGACTGAGTATTAACACTATATTTCCCAATACAATAGTGCAAAATGATCAATGGTTTTCATATTTTATATTCTAGTCTATATTATTTTCTATTTGCTTATAGTTCTGGCTGGTTTTACTTATATAAATATTGTTAAAAGAACTCTATATTAAATACTTCTTTACAAAAGAGTGTAGTAATAGGGGCAGCGAGGCTGCGTCCCCAGCACCCCAGCCACCTGGCTAGCTTATGCCCCGAAATAATTACACGGACACTGTATTCTTTTAAGCACTGCTTGGCCCATTTCTATCTAGCCTCTTCTAGGCTAATTCTCACATATTAATTTAGCCCATTTCTAATCATCTGTGTTGCGCTTACCAGGAAGATTCTAGCCTACATCCATCCTGGGTCGGAGCTTCATAGCGTGTGCCTCAGAGAGCAGAGCTCTCGCCTCTGCCAGCAAGAGTGGAGCATCATGTCTCTCTGAGGCGTCTGCCCCCCGAGAGGAGAGCTGTCAAGTCTGACCTCACTTCCTCTTCCTCCCAGCATTCTGTTCTGTTTACTCCTCCCACCTATGTTTTAACCTATCAGAGCAAGCAGCTTCTTTATTTAATTAACCAATGACCTTCCTCCATCAAAAGAGTGTTTCTTGCTATTTTACTTTCTATGTGTACTTTGACCACTTTTAAAAATAAAGACAAAGGTGTCAATGAGACAGCTCTGTGAGTAATGGAGCTTGCTGCCAATCCTGGCAACCTGCGTTCAATCCCAGGTATCCACATGGTAGAAGGAGAGAGAGTTTCCGACCTCCACACATGCAACATAGCAAGCACATATCCATGTGTGCTGACACATGTGTGCATGCAGACAAATAAAATATAATTTAGAAAAGAAAAATAAAATTATCTTTAAAACAGGTAGATAAAACACACAAATACACAACGGGACACAAATTTGATGGAAAAAATAATCAAGAAAGTAATACATTTTTTTTGGTTTTTTTTGTTTTGTTTTCGTTTTTTTTTGTTTTTGTTTTTGTTTTTTGTTTTTCGAGACAGGGTTTCTCTGTGGTTTTGGAGCCTGTCCTGGAACTAGCTCTGTAGACCAGGCTGGTCTCGAACTCACAGAGATCCGCCTGCCTCTGCCTCCCGAGTGCTGGGATTAAAGGCGTGCGCCACCACCGCCCGGCATTTTAAAATACAAAGTTTTCATAGAAACCTCACTGCCTGAAGATAAACTGTGTATTAGTGTTTGACCTTTCTAGAAGCCAAAACAATGTGGAAAGTTATCAGTTATATAAAGTATGCCATCCAGAGATTTAAAAATTAAACATAAACAAGTGTTTCTAAAGCTAAGTCCTGAGCGGCATTTTTCCCAGGTGTCTTTGCATGGAAGATCGTGAAATGCAGATAACAGCATGCCCATATAACCCTATAGTGAATGCTTCCTTAGCAACCACGCATCTCAAAGCAAGTCAAGACAGAACAAGCAGCGCAAGAACAAAACATTCATTGGGTAAAAGACCTTGGAGAGAGCCAGGTACTGATAATACGAAGTAAGCAAGCAGTTTTCTCATGAGCACATTTAGTGGGAAATAGAACCCACTTGCACTGCACTTCCTCAAGCAACACTACATACTCTTTACAGCGGTTGGGTGGTAATGAATACAGGCTATTAGTTCCCAATAATTAGAAACACAAAGAATTCAGTCTCAATGAATACGTATTTGGGGTCCATTGAAGCACTTAGTCCTCTGCATCCTTAAAAAGAGCTCATACTCTTTCCCCAAGACACAAAGAAAAAATCCACACACAGGTCCTGTCTCTGTTCCCTCCCTGCCTAGGTATGTAACATGGCATGGCCAATGAAGGGGTGAAACACTTCTTTGAGTGCACAGTTTCAGAGGTTTTGGGTAATGATGAAGAGGAAAATACTGTGGGAGCAAAAAAGTTCATATTGCAGTGGTGGAAGACAGGGACAACGCCGACAGCAGCAGCAGTCAGATTCAACCTTTCTACTATTATTTCACGGGGGCCCCAAGCCTATGGGGACGCTACTGCCTGCATTCTAGGTAGGTTTATCTTCAACTAATCTTCCTTTGGAAAAGTCCTCACCAAGACACCATGAACTTGTTTTAATAATCTCCTAGGTACTTCTCTATCCAATCAAATTGACAATTATATTATTTGCTTTTCTCATTCCTTTATAACAAAATAGCAACAGGAAGCACCTTAAAGAAGAAAAGTTTACTCTTGCTCCCAGTCTGAGGATACAGTCCATCATGTCAGGGTAGGTATGGAGAGGAAGATGGCCACCATGCATCCACACTCTAGAAGCAGAGAACAGACAAAATAAATGAGCCTGGGCTGTAACACTTCGAAGCCCAACAAAAGTGCCATAGTGACTTACTTCCTCCAGTGGGGTTTTACCTGCTAAGACTTGTATAGTCTGCCAAAATATTGGCTTTAAATCAAGTGTTACAAAACATGGGCATGTTGGGGAAATTTCATATTCAGACAGAGCAATCAAGGTTAAACATTATACCATCCTTCACATGAGAAAGAAAAGACTTACTGGCATATTAATATAAAATGAACAAAGCTCCATGCCCCCTGTGCTCATTAATTCAGAATTGATCTATAAATTAAAAGAAAAACAATGTCATTACCTACAGGGACAGCCTCCACTATTCCTATCTTTTTCAGCAATTTGGTGTCAATCACAGCTCGAAAATCCTATGCCCCAATGATAGGTGCGCACAATATTTGTATACTCCTACAAATATTCAATAGTTGGTGTTCAATAGTCAACCATACATTTGTCCTACATCCAGCAAACATAGATTGGTGCTCTACTCAACCAACAGGTCCTAAAATGTACTGGTACAGTTTGATAGATTTCTCCTTTAGGCCCCAGCCTAAATCATACTTTCACCTGGAAAAAAAGATAATCCAATCTGAATTCACTGAGCAATAATTTTCTTCATGGGAAATCAGAGATTGAGTGCCAATACAGTTGAGTCCATTTTGGTAATCCATGTCCTTTTCATTCTGTTTAAGCTGGGAAGATCCAGGCTCAAGAGTTTAACACTCACTATTGGAAAGTGGACTCTAATTGATACTAATAAAAATCTTTGTAAAATTGCTTACTGTCCAGGAATCAATCTGAAAAGAACTATAAACTCAAAGCTGTTCCAAGAGTTAATATTCCCCACCCATCTGCCCAGTACTTAGGAAAATGCTTTGTCTTTTAGTACTGGTGTCTTGGAAGGAAACAGAAGACATTTTCTGTTAAGGTAAAGAGACTGTTTATATAGGCAAAAAAAAAAAAAAAGGTTTAAAGGAACTAATGAGCATCATGAAGTACATGGGTACTAATTATGAGAGCGCTGCTTCTGACTTAAGTTCTAAAAGAGAAAAAATGGTGCCAGCAGAATCATGTTATAAACTCATCAGGAAATGGCAAAGTTGAGTATCACTCACAGAGGTCAAAAAATGAAGACATCCTGGCACTTCCTTCTCTCTTGCCTTCTAAGGGATGCAGCACTTGCACTAGGTATAGGTGAATCTCTGTTAGATAAATTTGTGATTGTTCTTGTCCCTACCTTGAACTTGGGTTAGACACCTTCACACCCTTGGACAGAACTCATCTTGTGTTTCTGAAAATGCTTGCTGATTTAATAAATTGTTTGCCTGGCCAGTATTTCCAAAGAAAATGGATTTGCTTTTCCCTTAGGATGACAGACCATTATACGGACATAATAGAGGCAAAAGGATACCCCCAGCTGTGTGAGACTTGCCCTGTGCTTATGAGAAAGCAAAGGAGAAAAACAAGTGAAACCCAGCTGTACCCTGCTCATTGCAGGCTCCAGTCAACCCATACAAGCAGCAAGAGAATCTTATTTAATCTTAGGGAGCGGGGGAGGTATAAACACAAAAGCAAGAGAAACTTTATGGAAGGGTGCTATCCGAAACTCTTCACCTACACACCACTATTTTTCACATCCCAAATGTAATTTGCACATATTCAACGAGGAAATTAAAAGCAATTTAAACTTAAGCTAAACAGCTGGTCTAGAACAAAAAAGCTGCCCTTCAGATTTTTTTTAAGTTAAATGTAAAGCTTGACAAAATACTTCCTCAAACACCCCCGCAGCCCAGCACACATTGTTAGTGAAAATTATGCCTTACAATGGCAATGGTAACATAACCTATGATATATTCAACTGCTACTACTTCATAAAAGGGAGACATAGGCCAACAATAATACTTCTTAAGGCATAATAACTTTAAATCTTCCAGAAACCATAGCATTCCCAAAATAAATATTGGTCTTTAAGAACTGTTTCTCTTGCTGATAGATCCAACATATCTTACTGATAGATCCAACATATCTTACTGATAGATCCTACATATCTGTGAATTAATCTCCTGGCCTTGGGAGATCCCGATGGATATGACTTAAAAAAAGAAAGCAATAAGTATATGATGGATGGATTTCCAGGACATACAGAGATCATGTTATAGTACATCCTTTAATTGTCTTCAAATTAATTAGATGTAACTCAAAGTCATACCTCATTAAAATTGGCAGAAAGATTGGAATCATTTGTTTAGAATCTTTATTCTGCTAGGAATTGCCAATATAGTTTGAAAGGTAGGTAACTATATTAAAACTGACCTCCCAGCTTTCCCATTCCCCAGCAGGAAGGAGCTTTAGCCTGTGGATGCCATTATTATCATGCACTCCTTGAAGCCACACCAGGCCATTGTGAAGTGCTCATCTCTCCCCATCTGTTTAAGCTATTGTATGGCCCCAGCCAACAAGCCCTGTTTGTTGATGGGTTTCAGGCCCCTACAATCAGAGCTTTGTGCTCTGAATTATCTCCTAGGTTCCTGATCTTCAGAAATACAGCATCTGAGGTCAGCTATACTTCCCAAGAGATTTCCAGCTCTTTTCTCACTCCTGAGAGATAAAACCCAAGTTACATAATCTTTTTTCTTTCCACACTATAAACCCAGATTGGTTCCTTATTTTTCCTTTTGAGAAAATTAGACATACTTGTTTTAAAAACAAAACAAAAATTGGCAGAAATGTCTTTTTAGTGGCTTTTTTCCTCAGAAATACCACACCAGTCTTACAAGTACCACTAAATTAGAATGTCTTTTGTTGGTAAGACAAAAAAACACTCAGATTAGCTAGACTCCATCCTGAGAGCTAAAAGACTTCCTTCCTCCTGATAAAGCTGCAATGAGGAAAAACAGAGCATGAAGTAATTTTTCAGGATGTGAACCTGCTACAATAAATTAATAATAAATCTATTTGTTCATCAACTCGAGAAAAATGTATGAGATCCAACCATCTTGAGCAATAGAAAATACACTGGAGTAGAATATTAAGAAGAGAAGATGTTGGCTCTGTTCTTGTGAAGTTTAAAGTCAAATCACCACGGATAACAAATAATGAAAGTAACAGAATGCAAAACCACTGGGCGAATCCTGGAAGACAGGGAAGGCACAAGAAAGTAGCCATGTATTCGAAGAACATTTTAACAATGCAAAATAAAGACATACATAAAAAGACTGAGCATCATGCCAAATGCTAAAACCAGAAAGCACAAATGATGGATTCCATACATAATCCCAAGAGCAAGGTTTTGGAAATCAGAAGTAACTTCAGCAAGCATGATGATTTACATTGCTAGAACCCAAAGAAAGTGAAGGAACTTGACAAGTGGAAAAGGAAGAAGACATTCCAAAATCATGTCAAATGTCCAAAAGTTCAAGGGATCCCAAGAACTATTAAGTTGAAACTAATTAATTTACTTTTTAAAAAACTGGATGTTGGATTTTAGATATTCACAAATGTTCACATTTATTCTATCATTCCACTCAACAGAGATCTGCCTTCCACTGTTTTTGACTATGTTGTCTGCGTTCATAAAAAATGATGGACATCCCTCTGTTTCTTCCTTCCAGTCTTGTTCTGCATGATGATGAAGTGGGTGGAGAAGCTCCCTTCTTGAACAGATGCTGCCTATACACTCAATGCTTCCTGAACGCTCACTTTCTATACACTCAATGCTTCCTGAACGCTCACTTCCTATACATTCAATGCTTCCTGTAGGCTCACTTCCTATACACTCAATGCTTCCTGTACACTCACTTCCTATACAATCAATGCTTCCTATATGCTCACATTTTATCCATTCACTTCCTAATTAGTGTGATATTCCTGAGAGGCAATTAGATGGTCAGCATCAAAAGTAAAGCACTGAGGAAAAAGACATGCTCTAATAAATCTACTTCTATAGATTTATCTAGATAAATAACCAGTGTGGTGAAAAGTCTCACAGTGGTAGGTATAAGATTAAACCAGATTGAGGCAGCTTAAATATCCAAAACTGTAAAAAATGACTACATAGATATAATCATGCAAAATTTTCAAGGATATAAAATATATTCCCATGTAAAAAATGTCATGCTTTGAACAATGTTATGAGTATGGTTTCAAGCATATAGAACATTATATACATATACTACATTCACAGGTAAGATGGCATTTAAAATATTGATAAGAACTGTTAGTTCTTGGTGTGAGCACTATAAGTTTACGTGTATTATGATTTCTATGAAAATTCTAGTTCTGAAGAGGATCAAATTCTCTTTGCTATGAATGAGTTAGAAAGCATTAATGAACTTTGAACCAAGGTAATAGTCAATTTTAAGCTTATGAATATTAACACCTTCAGGAAGCCCCCTATTTCACCATCATTTTTTATGAAGGTGAACCCTATCTGCTCCACAGATAAACAAAACAATTGGCTGCTCCCAGAAACACTATTTTTCTTATATATCTAACAAGCCTCACTGAGATACTAACTATCTGTACATCAGGGAGAGAAGCCCATTTATATGGTACATTCATTTTTACATACTACATTTTTTCTATAGAAAGTTTTACACACTTTAAATATCTTATTCTACATGGGATGACAGCTTCTCACTTCAGGAGGTCAAACCTACCACATATACCAAAATTAACTAAGGAATTGCTCACACTGTTCTCTTGCTCAACTGTAAGCTTGAGGCCAGAGTGAACCATGTCGGAGGTCACTCTGTTGTGGAGGACCCAGGAAGATGGATAGAGAGATGTGAAGGATGGAGTAGGGAGAGACTTGGAGATTTGGGGACCATTTTGGTTTGAGATGGGTGGTGAAATGCCCTTTTGCTGGTTCTCCAGAAAAAAAAGGAAGGAAAAAAAAAGAAAGTCAGCTGGTTGCTTCTTCTTGGCTTCTCAAGTCTAGCAGGTTTTCACCCCAACATCTGATTCCCGAGTCTTTATTAGTAAATAGAACCACTTAGATAAAACCAGCACCACTCCATGAGAGCAGGATCAAATGGGAAAGGAATTCCATTTTCAGAAGAGTATGCAAGGATCTGGAAAGAACATTAGCATGTTCTTAAGACAACGAGAAAGAAGGCAGGCAAATTTTAGCTCTGGGAACCAGAGCTAAAATCACAAAGTAGACAATTAGCCTAAGACCTGAGGAGACAGAGACACACTGGAGAAAGAGGAGAGACAGTACAGTGTAAGCATCTTTTCTCCCAGAGAAGATCTCACAGTAATATAATTTATGAAGTCTGCTATAGTAGTTTATACATTGTTAAAGGCAAAGTGTAGGTGGAGAGGTTGTGTAGAACTCACAAGAACCAGATAAGGGGGTGTGCTATACTATGAGGCATTACACATAGGCCTCAAGGAGCATATATAAAAGCATCACTAAGGAATCTTTTCTCCTGGTGCAGTCAGTGAAGACATAGAATTTATGAGGCACAGAATACCAAAGAAACACAAAGCCAGGGTCAAGCAAAACTTTGAGGGGAAAAGTAGGAAAACCTGCCTTGTCCTAACCATGGGAATCCCATGGTGTATAAAGGGTAATGTACTACCAACAAATCTCAAACTAACCTAATCTATGAATTCACTCAGAATTCCATATAACAGCATAGAGGAAGAAAACTATGACTTAACCAGGCCAAAAAAAAAAAAAAACCTGTTACTGCAATCACTAATGTCCTTCACAAGATGCCTAGCTTTCAGTAAAAATGTATAAGGTATGAAAACACATCATGCTGGCAAGACACAAAGTCACCAACAAAACCAGATGCTGACACAAATACCATAGTTACCACATAAGTGATTTCAATAACTTAAATGCATATATTTAGAACACTAATAAAAGGCTTCTCAGTTCTATTCTTCTTTTGACCTAGGAATCCAACCTGGAGCTAGGCTGCATGTAGCTACACAAGGCTGCATGTCTGAATTTGCTTCTCTGCTGTGATAAACAAGAACAAAACTCTGAAGCAGAAGCCAGCATCCAGCAGATAATATCCAAAAATGGTACAGAAAAAAAAACATTCTCAGGGAAATATAACCAGAGGAAAAAAATGTCAGACTTATTATAAATATCAAAATAATTTCTTTCCAGGCAGAAATCATAATATTTTTTGACAGAAATGTGGTTCTATACACAAACAAGGATGTAAGGTACTGAATGTTAGTAACAGAATAAATTAAGGTATAATATCATGTCTTGTCTTTACCCTCTGAAGTAAAAACAGTAATAATGTATTATGTCCTTTTAACATGCAAAAGTCTGTGTATGAAACCAATGCCAGAGGGGGTTAGAAGAAGAATTAAACTGTTGTAAGATCCTTGTTCTCTTGATGAAATATCATCTGAAGGTAAAGTGTGATGAAGCAGATTTGCGTATTGTGACTCCTGGCAACTACTAAAACATATAATGAGTAGGTGTACATAATATGCAAATGGTGTATGTAAACTATAATTAATGTGATGTCGAATTAACCCTAGAGAAAGGAGAGCAGAGGGAAGAAACAGTGCAGGCCGAACAAAGAGAAAACAGGGCTTCAGGCTCGTTGGTTTCAGAGCTGCTCACACTATCGTATACAGGTTGGTCTCGAACCCATGGAACCCTTATTCTTGAACCTCAGTCTCCCAAGTAGGGTATTTTACAGGCTTTGCCACCATACCTGAATAAGATGGCAGATTTTAATTCATTTAAATGAGAACATGAGAAATCTCAATGGTCTAGAAACATGAATTAAGAGAAAGATAATTTCTGATTATGTTTAAAATCAAAACCTTGTTCTATATAAGCAACTCACTTTAAATATAAATGTAAAAGGTTAAACAGTGATGCATCTTATAATCAGTAGACAGAATAATCTGTAGGAGCTATTCTCATATGAGACAAAATATGTACAGAAAATGAGAATAATAAGGTAGAAAGATGGTATCAAATAAGAGCCTGGTACTCCCACAAGATACAATAATCCCAACTATGTAGACATGTAAAAACAGAGAGAGATTAAAATGGCATAAAGCAAAAAAAGGAACAGAACTGGAAAATCAGAAACTGTGACTGGAGACTTCAAGAGTAATCTCAGTAGCTGACAGGACATGTTGTTAGGGATATGGGGCCTCCAGGCACCATCAGCACCCTTGATGTAGCTGACATTTATTGACCATGCTACAGTAGCAGCATGCATTTTCCTTTCAACAGCTCATGAAGCATACATAAAGATCCGTGAAATCACAGGAAATGAATAAAGTGCCAACAGATTTGGTCAACAGAGCAGTAGTTTACCGGGTATGTTGTCAAAATAACAGTATCCCAAGTGTACTACCACCAGAGCACAATGGAGTCACACTAGAAATTAAAGTAAATTATCAGGAAAAGCTTCAAACATGAGGAAGCTAGAGGAGATGTTTCTAAATTCCTTGGAGAAAGAAAGTCTCAAAGGATATTTAAAATCACTTTTACCTAGGTGAAATAAAATAAAATATCGCAATTTGAGGGATCAATTTGCAGCAGCCTTTACAGGTAAATGTATAACCTTTAATGTTTCTATTAAGAATCACTGGTATAAAATCAGTAAGCTAAGCTTATCCCTTAAGGAACAACAACAAAAATAGGAGTACTTGTTAAATATTAAACACATGACAAAAGGCAAAAGGCAGGAGACACAAAAAAGTAAAATTAAAAATAAAATCAACACAATTAATTAAAACAAAATTGATTAATTGCAAAGGTCTATAAAACGGACCAGAAATAATAAGGCAAATAAAGAAAAGGAATAAAATAGCAATATTAAAAAACAGAATACATAAATACAGACTTCATCTGCATTACAGAGGGAAATAATGAAGTATTATGAACAATACTTTGACCACAAATTCAGCTACCTAGCTAAACTGAGCCAATTTTCCAAAAGACAGAATTTACCAAATAAAATAAAAAGCAAGTGAATAACATGAATAATTTCATGGCTATTAAATGTACTAACTTTATGACAAAAGGAAATAAACCTAACAACAACAAATGACTTCCAATAAAGAAAGTTCCAGGCCCAAATTAATTTCATTGATGAATTCCCTCAAACTCTTAAGGGTGATAATATTATTAACATGAAGTCTATGTATTATGTCCAGAAAATATTAAGAGAATATTTATTTTTGCTTTGGTTAGTTGTGTATGTGTGTATGAGACAGAGAACCTCCCTGAACCTGGTGCTCACATTTTCTTTCCTAGACTGGAATCCAGCAAGCCCCAGCAACCCTTCTCGAAGCTGGGTGACATGGAACTGCCCAGCTTGTTACAAGGGTAATGGGATCTGAATGCCAGTCTTGATTTTGGAACAAGCATTCTTAACCACTGAACCATCTCTCCAGCCCCTAAAGAAAGAATTACTTTCCAAAGTTTTTCTGTGAGGTCACTGTTGCCGTTTACTATTTTCGACTGCTGTGCCAAATACTTGAGGTAATGATGCAAACATAAAACAGATTGTTTGGTTTCACTACTTCCAGAGTTTCAGTCTGTAGATCTCTGGACTCATTGCTTTGGTCCCATGTTGTACATCATGATAGAGGGCATGGAAAAAGAAAGATGCTTATCTTATGACAGCCGTTAGTCAGTATGCAAGAAAGAGGAATGGGCTGGGGACACTATATACTTTTGAAAGATGCATTTAGAGTGATTTACTTGCTCCAATAAGACCCCCCTTCTGATAGCCCATACAGTTATGGACTTATTTATACCACCATTGGTTAATCACATCAGCATCCCAATGATCACTCAAGACACCTTTCAGTCGCACAACTAACTGGGCATTGTGCTTTCAACATTTGAACCTTTGGGAGCTTGGCATATACAAACTACAAAAATCTGACTCAGTTTCCAAAACGTTAAGAAAGACCTGGATGGAGGTGGGGGTTCCTTGGACTTCCCACAGGGCAGGGAACCCTGATTGCTCTTTGGGCTGACGAGGGAGGGGGACTTGATTGGGGGAGGGGGAGGGAAATGGGAGGCGGTGGTGGGGAAGAGACAGAAATCTTTAATAAATAAATAAATTTATAAAAAAAAAGAATCGCAGAATTTCTCAGAAGTCCCAATTCAAAGTCTTCCTTGAGACATGAAAGACATTCTTAAATGTGAACCTCTATATCAAAGTAACAAGTTAAATATTCCCAATGTGTATAGCATAACATTCCTGTTAGAAAATTAATGATGTGGGAACCATAGGAAGGAAGAATGAAGCCAAAGCAGGACCAAAACGAGCAGAAGAAACACTGCATCCTGTAGCTCTCAGCTGGCACCCAGGGCACGCAGTGATTTGAGACGAGTTCTAAGAGCTTTGAGTAGCCCACTCTGAGTTTTTAATGGAGTATGTGGCTTCTGGTGGCAGGGCTCTACTCACTTCATGCAGCTTTCCTTGGCACCTGTCCCACCCACAATCCTGGCATCTTCAGATTCTTGGCAGCCTCATCTCCGTTCTCCCAGCTTCAGAGATTACAGTCACAAAGGCTATTTCCTGGACTCTGACCCATGTAAACAATACCCGGCCTACCTGGTATTTCTTTGAAGTTGATGGAAAATTCTACTAACTCACAACTTTTACATCCTGCATATCTATGAACTCAATATATATGAATAATATTAAAATATGAGACCAGTAAAGTGTTATGCATACTTGAACCAAGACTGCAGGAGACTCTGAATGCCTGCATGGCAGAGCATAGTGAGAAGAATCCTAGAAAAAAATCTAGCCATCCGTGTAGGCAAAAGATACCATAGCATCTCCCCCTGGGACATCTTTATTTACTCTTTCATACTCTTGAGCCTGAAATCAGTGGGGTCTGAACAATCCCTGAAATGCTTTCAGGGACTTCCTGCTGTCCTAGTGCAAAGTACTTGACTACTTTTGTTTGTTTGTTTTGTTTTGTTTCGTTTTTCCAGACAGAGTTTCTCTGTGTAGTCCTGGTGTCCTGGAACTTGCTCTGTAGACCAGGCTGTCTTCAAACTCAAAGATCTACCTACTTCTACATCCTGAGTGTGACACCACTGCCCAGCTTAATATGTGATTTAATAGTATATTGCTCTTCAGCAAACCCACCTAGCTTGGTTTCAACTTTGAATGCATTGCTTTTTCCACCAATATTTAAGGCTTTCAAAGGCAAAAGTAAGCATCGACACTCATTCCACGGTGGGAATACCATGCTGCCATGAAATTTCCTCCTTCAGAGTCATTAGCAATTCATCTCTTAATGTCTCAATAAAGTTTCACAGAACAGACAACTTCTTGACCAGAATAAAATGGCTTTGGCCTCTGCTCCAAATCTCTAAAGAGTCCCGATTTTCACCTGAAAAGTCATGGGCCTCTATTGATTTTTCAGGATCCCTATCAATCACTCAGGCTTTCTGTTCCCCTCAGAGCCCACCATTAAGTTCTGTCTACAGCACTCAAAGTCCTGACCAGCTGGCTTCTGAGAACTCCTCTGAAATCCTCCCACAAAATAGCTCGACAGGCTTCTGGATCATGTGACCACTTCTCCACACCAGTTTTCCCTGCCAGCTTCCATTGTATGTCCAGTCTTCAGCACACCCTGATTCACAGCTACCAAAAGGCACAGAAATGTACAGAGGAATCACTGTCATGAACACAGGCACATAAGTTTCAAAAAACAGAAGCAAATGATTGAACTAGGAAATGTATAAGTGTTAAGCTTCATAAGCAAGAGGGTTTTACCTTGGAAATATTCAACTTGTTCAAGACTTTAGCAATGAAATGATATAAATCAACCATGATTAGTCTTAGAAGGGGAGAAAGCCTGTGAGTATATGAAGATTCTAGGTAATGCCAATGTTTGACACAAATTCTGAGCAGATTCTGAGTACCACCAGTAATCATGAACATATGAATTAAAGTCAAAATGTGGTATAAGTTCACAGTTGGTGCTCAAGTAAGCTAACGAAAGCTCTGACCACATGACAATCAATAAGAACATAGTGGAGTCAGAACTGTGATAACCTACTGAGATAAAGGCAAATGGGCAAGCACATTCTGAAATGCTTCGCAGTTTTTCTGATAAAGTTCAATGTGTATTTACCATGGGAGCCATAATTTTAGCTATTTACTAGAGAGATATGCAAATTCATGTACACATAAGAACCTTTACACATTTATTAGTATCATCTGTATTCATAACTAGGAATTCACTATTTGCTCTTCCACCAGCAAGTAGCTCAACGAAGTGCTCCACAGATGCAGTGTAAAAGAAAACGCTAGTAAGCAAAAAAACAAAAACAAATTCAAATGTATTATTAACTCATGAAACAGCATGGTACTCCTTAATAAATTTTGCAATGTGAGTGAAGCCATACTTAAAATACTAATACATATTTTATGATCTGATTTATACAACCTTCTGGAAAGCCAGAACTAGAATTTTCGGTCTTTAGCTGCCTGATTGCAAGTAGAGGGCTGGGTTGACTACTCGGAGACATAAAATATTGGATCCTGTCACAGTGAAGGATGAGTAGTAAAGTACTGATGAAATGGGAGTAGAGCCTACCGTCTGCTAATGGCACTATGCCGGTTTCTTTACTTTGGTATTTTAGCGATGTGAGGTGCTGACAGTAAGAGGAAACTGGATGGAAGCACAATGCGTGAGGCTTTTCCATTGGGATGGTTTTCTGTTACCTCATCCATCCAGCTTAGAAGAGCCCTCTCTGGTCTTCCTTCTTTGGTATATTAAGGTCTGCTGATGCATCTTTGATTGGTCTCACAGGAGCCATCTAGGCAAGACTCCCCTCATTCTGTACCCAGAATGGGTCCATCTTTGCTTTCCTTGGTACCAATGTCTTCACTCCATTCTTCATGCATCTCAGGTCTCCACTCGTCCAGGAACCACCCTTCCTGACTCCTAGTCTGCTACAGAGTGTGGCTGTATATTGGGATTTGTGGATTCTGTTTGTTTGTTTTTATTGCACTATACATTTTCCTTCACTCCCCTGCCTTTCTTCATTCTTCCCTTCTACCCTCTCCCATGATCCCCATGCTCCCAACTTACTCAAGAGATCTTATCTTTTTCTTCTTTCTATTTAGATCCATGTATGTCTTTCTTAGGGTCCTCTTTATTATGTAGGTTCTCTGGGGTTGTGGATTGTTGGCTGGTTTTTCTTCACTTTATGTCTAAAAGCCACTTATGAGTGAGAACATACTATATTTTTATTTCTGGGTCTGGGTTACTTCACTCAATATGTTTTTTTTCTAGATAGATCCATTTGCCTGCAAATTTCAACATGTCATTATTTTTTTTACCGCCTAGTAGTACTCCATTGTGCAAATGTTGTGCATTTTCTTCATCCATTCTACAGCTGAGGGGCATCTAAGTTGTTCCTAGGTTCTGCTTATTACAATTAATGCTGCTATGAACATAGTTGAGCACATGTCCTTGTGGTATGAATGAACTTCTTTGGGTATATACCCCAAAGTGGTATTACTGGGTCTTGAGACAGATTGTTTCCTACTTTTCTGAGAAATCACCATACTGATTTCCAACCAGTTTGCTCTTCTACCAGAAATGGAGGAGTGTTCCCTTTATCCCACAATCTCTCTAGCATAAGTTGTTATCAGTGTTTTTGATCTTGGCCATTCTGACAGCTGTAAGATGGAATCTCAGAGTTGTTTTAATTTGCATTTCTCCGATGGCTAAGGATGTTGAGCATTGTAGCTCCAGTAGCACAGACAATGAGAGCAAAAATTAATAAATGGGACCTCCTGAAACTAAGAAGCTTCTGTAAAGCAAAGGACATAGTCAACAAGACAAAACGGCAGCCTACAGAATGAGAAAATATCTTCACCAACCCCACATTGGACAGAAGACTGATCTCCAAAATATACAAGAAACTCAAGAAACTTGACATCAAAAGAACAAACAATCCAATTTTCAAAAATGGGGTACAGACCTAAACAGAGAACTCTCAACAGATGAATCTTAAATGGCTAAAAGGGATTTGTGGATTCTTTATGGCTTATCATTCTTTTTCTCCTTCTTTCTGGATCTATCAACTACTTTCTTTTTTTTTTCTCATAACACAGCAGTGTCTGGATCCAAACAGCTACTTCTTATAGCATATCCAATCCCATCATCATTAAATGCTAAGGTCACCTTGCTTTATTCACAAGGTCAGCTGACTTCTCACTTCACCTCAATTTCTCCCCAACTGATCATTTGCATATGCAAAGAGGATTGCCAACATCTCTTATGATAGGTTATTTATTTCCATTTCACTCCAGTAGAGTCAGTTGTGTGCTTTCATCTCCACAAGTAACATATTATGGAAATATAATTTTAATGGATTATGGCCTCATAAAAAATACCTCTCATGTGGAAAAAATATTTTCTGAAGAGCCTCAAAAGCTATAACAAATATAACATGGATTTTCAATAGAAGTAAAGTATTTTATGCTACCAATTAAATTCTGCATTGTTTTATATCAAATAACTTATTAAAATTCATAAGAGAATACTTTTTAAACAGAAAGATACCTTCCTGACACATAGAGAAATAAACATTATTAACATGTAGGTATTTACTCAAGCTTTAGTCTTCATATTTTTTATAAATAATTATTTTGCAAGTTCTTTTTTCTTAAACAACGTATTGCCAGTATCATTCAAAAACCAATCCACAGGGCAGGCAAATTGGCTCGGCAGGTAGGAGTATTTTCCACCAAGACTGTAACTTAAGTTCAATCTCTGGGACACACATAGCAAAAGCAAAGAACCAACTGCTGCAAGTTGTCATCTGACCTCCACACACACTTTGTGGCATGCATTTGACACACACACACACACAGACACACACATGTATACATATGGACACACGGTTACAGAAAATGAATAAACAAAATTGTAAGAATCTCTACATCACTTTGAATTATTACCTAGTATTCTTCTGTATGAATTATCGTAATGAATTACCCAAAGCACTATAATTAAGCATCCAACCTCTGCCCAGTTTTTCTGTGTTATTAACAATGTTATTGATTGCATTTCTGTAACTACATCACTCATCAGTAGTCTGGTTATTTTCATGGAATTTTCTAACAGTAAAATACTTAAAACAAAGACATACACATTTAAATACCCACGACTTACAGCACCAGTTTCCTTTAGGAAATTTTGATGGACTTTGCTTTTAAACAACTCTACCTAGGATAGTGTATTGTCATCCTACACCAATAAAATACGTTGGTGATTTATGTTTTCACGTTTATGTGTGCATTCTGTGTGTATGCATATATGTA
>NW_004949109.1:4991102-5024321 GCF_000317375.1 Microtus ochrogaster | reverse complement strand
AGGACAACCTGCAGGAGTCAGTTCCCACCTTCCCTCTTCTGAGTTTAGGGAGCGAGTGCAGGTCATGAGGTTTACCAGCAAGTGCCTTCACCTACTGAGCCATCTTCCCACACCCTCTTTTTATTGTCATAGTATCATGACCTTCTTCAGCAATCATCTCATTCAGTGGTGCTTTCCCACGTGTTAACATAAGATTTGTCTTTTATTCACTGTTCACTGTGTACTCAAGTCATCAGTTTGTTCTTGGGAGGCTATTTTTCAGACATACTGTTTGAGTGAGTTATTATCTTTTTGCAGATTCTCTGGTTTAGGCTTTAACATCATTGTGACAAAATAGTGGGAAAAACTATTTAAAAGGAAGATGGGGGCAGAACAATTATGTCACAGAAAAAGGTCATTGCCACCAAGACTGAAGACCTGGATTTGATGAAAGGAACACAATGAGTCTCAAAACCTTTCTGCTGAACTCCATGCATTGATTCATAATTCTCACTCCTCTGATCACCCAACCAAACAGATAATTGTTAAAAAATTGAAAGGAAGATGGATTTATTTTGGCTTTAACAATTAGGCTTTATGCATGATAGAAACAACAGATTATCAGAAATCTACCTGCTTGTATAATATAGCAAAGTCAGCTATGTCTCCAAAAAAAAAAAAAAGAAAAGAAAAGAAAAAAGAAAAAGAAATCCTCTCCCGCCATCACACAGTGCCTGCTCTCAGCATCTTACTCCTTTAAAGCTATTCTTAGATATATTGATAAGATACCCTCCATTTCTAAGGTTATTTCTACAAAAATGATGACAAATTAAACACATCCCCCTACTTTAGATAGATTACATCTATAAAGGGTGGTTAAAGACAACTTTAACTAATTTTGGAGACATCAGGAGATCAAAATTATGCTTAGTGTCAAAATAACCAATGTTAATTTCCTTTTTAATATCACTACTGCATTCTAGATCCTTGTTAATATTTATAATATATTCTTAAATTGTTATATAAAGCAAACCTCTTCTTAATATATTCCCAAGATCATGACTTATAAACTCACAAACCCACATTAAAAATAGCCTTCTCCTTTTATGATGGTTATTCTGAAGTGTGTGTGTGTGTGTGTGTGTGTGTGTGTGTGTGTGTGTGTGTGTGCATGTGCACATGCCTGCCTGTCCCAACTCTCAGCAGTGGGGTGTTCTGTCATTGATAGGCCTCTTTCTGATCATATGATAACAGGATTTACCTTTTAACATCTCAGTTATCTCTCCAATGTCAAAAAATCACACTGATGCTTTAATTTGAACATCCTAATTATTATTGTTTTATTTAAACATCTGTTTCCAATTAGCTTCTCTTTATACTGAGTTCAAAATACCTTAGGCTAGAGTATCCCCTAAAGGCCATTCTAGTACAATGACTATTATTTTACGTGACTTTCTTGCTCATTGCCATCTTAGATTCCCTAGCTTTATTGGATGCGGAGGATAGCAAGACAGAAGTGTGGTTGACCTCCTTTTCATGATCATTCTTCCACAAACGGTAAAGCCCCACACATAAAACTGTTACACATTGCAAAGCGGTAAAGCTGTCAGGACCATCACATAGAAACTACATCTCTGATGACGTTCATGAGATGTTCTTGGATCTAATCAGTCTGTCCCCCGGTTTTCTGTGTCTGAGAGTCACCGTAGTGCTTAATATTAACCAGACATGATTGAGATTCACTTAAGAGATTATCTAGATTACATTAACTGAAGTGTGAGATACATCTTAATGACGATGGCACCATCCCATGGGCTGTAGTCCCAGACTGAATAAAAAGGAGGAAGTGAGCTGAGCTGTATCATTCATTTCTCTCTCTGCTTCCTGTCTGAGGATACAATTGTCGCCAACTGATGGTTCCTCAAGTTGTGAGTCAAAACAACTCTTTTGAAAAACAGTTTATCATAGAAACCTCAGGTAACTAACAATCCCCCTCCCCCGAGCTGTCTATGTATTTGCTTTACCGTGTCAGTGGCTGTTGTTTAGGTTTAATTCTGGGCCCAAGTGGAAACCTGGCCAAGCACAAGATTGAAATTCCTCTGGTAATATGGAGCTGTATAAGGACTAAAAACAACTACTAGACTATAGGTATTTACAAACAATTCAGCCATTTTCAACAGACTACCTCTGTAGATAATGTGGGGAGTTTGTACAACTCACTTTGAAGTTGTTGAACTATATAAATTTCTAAAAAAAGGAAAAAGAACACATCAGTGCACTTGTTTCATCCCTGAATTTCCTTATTCTTTCTTTAACCTGTCAACTTTCTGCTCAGCCATAGCCAAGCTCATTCTCACTTCGTTACTCAATCTCTCCTCCACCCCTCTCCTACCACGGCCAGTACAAGATTCTGAAGTTTTCAACATAATTGTCTAACTTCAGAAAACATATATGAAGCCTCTTTGGCCTGCCATTATATCAGCAGGAACAGGTAATTGGCAAATGTGTTGAGAAGGAACTTCTCATGGATAAAATGTGACATGCACACATGGTCTCCAGTAAGGTTCCAGTTTAGGAAAGTTGTGCAAGAGCTAATAGGTGGGGCCTTGCTGAAGAAAATGGGTCATTTACATGTGGGTCTTAATGTTTGCAGTCAAGCTCTGCTTCCTGACCTACTTGGACGTTCCCATTGCCACAGATGAATTAGTGCCATAGTTATACTTTACCTACCATGATGGTCTGCTCTGTCTGATCCAAAATAAATCCCCCTTCTCTCAAACTGCTTCTGGTCTAGTCTTCAACCATAGTGATGACAAAAGTAACTAATCCAAAACTCCTACTCCGCTCTGAAAAGGTACATTCTTTCTCAAAGGTTGTTCTATTTGGTTGGAAAGCATTGAAATATGGGTGCTTATAAATATACAGAGCTGCATTTCATTCACAATTAATTCCTCAACCACTAAAACAGAAGATACTGTTTTATAATATTAATAATCTCCAAGCTGGAACTTAAAACTATTTTCTCAGACAAAAAAGTACCAATGCAGTAAGAGTGAATTTTGGAAGAATGAGGCTGTAGACTCCTGCTCCAGGTTCTCTGAATATTATTTATGTCATTATCATAGATTAACACTACTATTACCAAGTGTCAGTGTGTGTGTTCAGTTCTCATTAAATCTCTGTCCTAACTAGTGACATTCTGCCATAAAGTCATTTACTGTTTGACAGCTACAAAGGCAGATATGAGTTGGAAATAGAAATCAAGCTCTTGAGAAAACAGCATGGGAAGTTCATGTTCCTTGTGGTCTTTCGTTCTCCTCACGGTTCCGTTAGCCAAGCTCACTTCCCTTAACATGTAAATTAGTGTAGATTTCAAGTTAGCATAAGTTAATTTAATTTTTTATCAATGATAATTCTGAGGTGAATATTTAATTAAAATGATGATATACTATTCAGTGTTTAGTGATAAAATGATGAAATTATTCCGGGATCTTCCTTTTACTGAGGCTAGGGGAGACAAAGAGAGAGGATAGCACAGAATGTTCTGTGGTTGGGAACAATCCGCCTGCTTTTCTCCCAGAAACATAAAAAGTCAGCCTCTTAGTTTGGCTTCTACAGCCAGTCTGAGAGCTGGGGACCACTAATCAGTCATGTAGAAGGGTAATGACTGACGCTCCCTGTGTAATTTTCCATCTGTGAAAAGGTATACGTATTTAAAACGACTTCCAGCTCTGCATCCCAGTAATAACACGGGAATTATGTAAGAGTCTAAGCATGAAAGCTCCTGGAGAAACTAAAAAGCATTATAGACACTAAGTGGAGGCTAAGCCATTGTTATTCTTAGAGTCTTCCTGCATGTATGCATTACTTCTTCGCGAGCCATGAAAGTATCTCAGAAAGGTTTTTGCTCTAAAACTTGAGAAAGTGGCCACATAGCTATTTCTCTAGAGAACTTCTAAAATGTCAGCACCGCTGAAGCTTTGACTGAGGTAGTGCTTGCTCAGCTGCATGTACCCATGAATGCCGGGAGCCCCTCTCCAACTGTGACAATGGAGACTCTAGACACTGACCTATTTATGTATAACATGAAAACTGTCTTGTAAAGAACATCAGACCTTATAAAGGTATATTGAAGTACCTCAAATAATAAATAGTGTGTGTAGGAATATGTAAACACTCATGAAAAATCGATGGTCAAGATACCAACTTCATTATTAAACATCTAAGTGTTTATCAAAGTATAATTGAAAAGGGAAGAGTTGTATTAAAGCAAACATCATGAAAAGAGACGACAAAGCATCCATCAGGGAGGCAATACAATGTCAGAAAGCCACACCAATAGAAAATCCTAATGATTCCAGATAGCATATCATCAAAATCTAAATTTAAACTAAAAGCAAATGATTAAATCAATTCCTTGTTAAAAGTTTCTCTTTGGCTAAGGCAAGAATTACAGTGTCAACTGAGCAAATATACACTTGCTGAGAGGTGGGCGTTTAAAGCAATGACCCAGATCAATAATATACAGAATACACAGTTTCCAGAGTCCTCAAGACTTAAAGAACTCTGTCATAACGGAAAGATAATCAAGATGAAATATCATTTCTCCACATTTTATGATTAATACTGGTTATTTTGGCAGCTCAAATGAACCAGCCTTGCATTCCTTTGTATAAGATGGTAACAATGTAGCCTCCTGTGAGACCTGCCATGAATGAAAAGCAAAAGTGAGAAGTTTCTCCCACTAGACTGCAAGACTAGTGAGTACTTAGCAGGGAGGGAAAGAGAGAGGGGGCACACATTTTATGCAATTTACCAGTTGCCAGGCTGGTTCTTAATTGTCCTACATTGCCTTAATTCTTCAGAATAAAATTTGGTCTATTGTGTTGCAATGGTAGTTTGCAAATACTCTCATATTTTCTCTTTAGCTTCTGAAAAATGTATGAAATTTTCAAAATCTGACTTCTACCTAACTCTGTGACTGTTTCATATGATTAAAAAGTCATGGGTTGCATATGATATCTGATGTAACACTTCCTGCTCTACCACTATCCAACCAATATCCCAATTAAAGGCATTCTGTTGAGTAGATTAAGTGACATCCACTTGGCTGCCTTCATAAATTGTCACATTTAATATCAGCACCAGGTTAAGAAGACGTGGCCATAATTAGTCAATAAGGTTAAGTATTGAGAATTTTTTTCTAATATAACCAAAATAAAAAAGGAGAGAAATGGGTAGAGAGAATAGAGAACAATTTAGGAAGCCAAAAAAATTACACCATCACTGAAGTATGAACTAAGACCGGTAATGACGATACAAGAAATTTTGCTTTAAAATGGAAGAGACATAAATAAAAGGCATAGAAGAATGAGATTTGTAATGGGAGAAGTTGGGGTGAGCGAGCGGAGAAACACCCTAGCAATCTGCTCACCTATTCATCTGACTGACTACAAACTCTAGCAGTTTAACATCTGCTAATGAGTCAGAGTGGCGAACAGCTCCAGAGGTACCAGTGAACTGAAGTCATGTTAAACATGAAGGGAAAATAGTCATGAAGCTATTGCCTTCTCCTATTCCTCCCACCAGACTTTTTAAAGAATGAACTTCTACTATGACACCTGCATACGTCCATATGCTATGCTCTGATCATACTCACCATGCCCCATTCTCATATCCCCCCTTATCTCACCACACCCTCCTCCTCCCAGTAATCCTGTCATTTTGGTTTCATTTTGGTTTTATGTCCATTAAGTTCCTTTAGGGCTTGCCACATGGGCATGTAGGTGGAGTTACTCACTAGAGCATGGGCAGCTCATCAGTGTTTATTCTACTGAGAGAGATTACCCCCTCAACAGCCAACAGCTGTTGCTAACTTACTTTAAAATCCTTTGGACACAAATTCATTCTGCTTTGTTAAAATTTCAATAATGAAGGAACCTTCCATGCCTTAGTGAAGTGGAGGACATGAAAGTAGCTGCTAACCCAGACAGAACCAAGTATTTTGGTTCCCAATGTAGAACTGTATCTCTCACTCTTCACACTTTTTCTTTTTATCTCCTATGTCATAGAACAATCCCACTTCAAAGACAAACCCTTCAACACCTTGCCTTCTGCTTACTTTGTTCCTTCAATTTATCCTTCTATTTGACAGAATTTCCTTTCTTCCAGACTTTGGCTCTGCTTTTCTGCTGCTTCTATTTGCCCATTCTCTACAGACTTACATCTGAATCCTCTTATCTGAAGGAGAAAAAGAAAAGCAAATGTTGGCTTCATCCAACACTTCCTTTCTGTTTCTCTAGCCAAGACCCCCTTTTCTGGTCTCACTTGCTCTGACAGCACAGTTTTTCTTTTCTCTCAACTCAAAGGCTTCACCATACAACCTTGCTTTTTCCTTGACTCTCTTTATAGCTTGGTTATATGTTGGAAAGTTCTATCCACTTCAAGAGTTAACCCTCTCTAGTGTCACCCCATAGACCTGCCCAAAGAGGATGTTTCCTAAATTAATTTATAATCCATCAGGCTGGCAAAGCCAATCATCACAGTGACCTTGCAACAATTCTACCCTCAGACTTATACCCGAGATAAACAATAACATGTGCCCACACAGAAATTCATACATATTATTTGTAATAGCCAACAGAGGGAAATAATTATCCCAGTTATCATCAACAAATTGATGCATAGATAAAATCTGATATACTTTTAAATGGCATAAGATTTGACAAAAAGTAGAGATATATACATATACTCAAAGGACTCTGCACCCTGCTACAGAGATATTTGCACATCCATGTGTATCATTGCTCTTTTGACAATAGCACAGAGATGGAAAAGAGCCTAGATGGTCATCAACAGACAAATGAATACGAGAGAGAGAGAGAGAGAGAGAGAGAGAGAGAGAGAGAGAGAAGCATTTTATTCATCCATAAAAATGAAGTTTGCAGTAAAATGGGCAGAACTAGAAAGCTTGTTAAATGAGGCAACTCCCAAGTTCAGAAAAACAAATCCTGCATGTTCTCTCTCATAAGCAGAGCCTACTCCCTAACTGTTAAATATGCATATCCAGATGGAATACATATGGGGACAGGCCAGGAATCTAGAAAGGGGCCCATGAGATTGGGGACAAAAGAAGCCTTGGGGGAAGGGAGTGAGGAAGACACTAGAACAATGGAAGGGAGGAATACTGGGATAAAAGAATACGTGGGAAAGGGGAGCTGTGGTGATGAGAAAGAGGCCTGTGATGCAGAGAAAAACCCACAAAGTATGAATGGAAGTCTATTAGTACTCTGTAAACTAATTTTGAAATATAGGAGGGAGGAAAGGTTGCATTCTGTAAGAGAATTAATCAATGAATATATATATAATAAATGAATGACTGAATACATAAATATTTTGAAAAATGTTTTGTCATATATAGCTAGAGTTTATTGTTATAATCTTGAGGAATAAAGATGCTGTACCACCAGACACTAAACGCTAATTTACTTTTAGTGAATAAGCTATGTGTTTTGATACAAGTTTGCTAATTTATTAAGCACTCAGGTAACACACCAAAATTGATGATCATCACTTCGAAAAGGGAGCCGCAACTTAGTTGATAGTTAATGAAATTAAAATTTTAAGCAAACCTTTCAAACTAAGAGGAACTATTGGGGAAGAGGAGAACATGGTGGGGAGAAGAAAGGAGAGGATTAAATTGAGCAGAATGAAAAGGCCATGATGGAGCACACATGGCTCTGTGTGACTAATGTATGCTAATAAATTATTTTTAAAAAAAAATGAAGCATTGGTAAGATTTTTGAGCATAGGAAGCCTTTGAAAGCATTATACTGAAAAAAAAGAAGCTACTTTTAAGCACCGTGTTATGATTCTGTTTGCATGAAACATACAGAATGGAAAACCTACAATTTTTCAGTCACTGTTTACACAGTGGCCATTTCTCCAAGCCTCAAAATTATACTCCTGAGAACTTTAGCAAGCCACCCCTAAGCAACTACAAAAAATAAAAAAAAAACTTTCTTCCCTTCTGCTTCAGCACCCTTTGATATTTCATGAGTTTTCCAGAATTACCTATCTAGTATAAGTCTATTGTGATTTTGTTCTTGTTATTTGCTTTCTTCTCCCTAGAATAAGAATAACTCCTTCAAAGCAGGTAACAGAGCCAGAGACAGCCCCTGCTCCCATGGTTAGGGGTCCCACAAGAAGACCAAGTCACACAACTCTAGCATATGCGCAGAGAGCCTGGATCAGTCCCCTGTAAGCTCTCTGGTTGGTGGTTGTCTCTGTGAGCCCCTATGAGCTCAAATTAGTTTATTTGGTGGGGTTTTTTTCTTGTGGTGTCCTTGGCCCCTCTGTTTCTCATCGTCCTTCTTCCCCCCTTCCTTAGGACCCTTTTCTCCTACTGGGTTGTCTCATCTAGCCTTAATAAGAGAAGAGGTACCTAGTCTGACTTCAACTTGATGTGCTATGAGTGGCTTATATCCTTGGGAGGCCTAGGGGAGGGACTGGGAGGAGAGGAGGGAGGGAGGGGAAACTGCAATAAGGCTAGGGAAATTTAATTAATTAATTAATTAAAATAACAACAAAAAATTATCAATTTTCTTATACAAAGAGGCCCCAAAGAATACCCTTGTCCATTCTTTGAATGAAGTCATAACAAACAGATGGCTGTCTACAACCCAGAAAAAGAAGTTCTCAACAAATACTGAACTTGCTGGTACCATGGATTTCCTAGCCTGTAGTACTGTGAGAAATGAATTTGCTATTCTTAAACTACTTGCTTTGTTAGTTATTTTGTTCTTGCAGCCCACGGAGACTGAGTTTCTTAGGAGTAATCTACAGGAAGTTGATTGGTAAGTGTGGCTAAGTGAATTGATTAAATATTTAAGCTTCATGTGTTCTCCCTAACATGCCACCAGGCATGATATTTTACAGTTACTATTCCCGAAAGGTTTTTGTCCCTTGAAATTGTACCCACCACAAGAAAATGAGTAACATGTTCTACTGTCCAGATTTACAACAGTCAGGGAATCAATCCAACCAGTGTTCTGGGTGGTGGCATGCCTTAAGTACTCATCCAAACAACAGATTGTTCAAAGCTGTGACACAAATCAGTTCCTTTTCCAGCAGGCCCTTGCCATCTGGGCGAGTTCTGTTCACAGTGGACAAAGCCTTTTCACATTCTCAGAGGAAGCTACAAAGGTAGCCCTGACTTTCCTTCCTGTCATTTGCACAAATCTCCCACCATAATATCCCATCAGAATCTCTCTCTGTGTCTCTTTCTCTGTCTTTCTCTCTGTCTCTTTCTCTCTCTCAGACAATAAATCCTGACAGTTTTTTTGATAACATTTTATGGTCATACTGTTCCAGTCCTGTTTCCAAGCCCGCACTGGAGGTCTTTGTTACTTCACACCTTCATCTGCACCGCTGAAATCATCTTCAGATATGACATACAACACCCCGTTCATTATTAGCACTTTCACTAACCAGAACTGCAGCTCTGCCTTATATGCTCCTTAGCATTGTTCTCTGTATCTAGACACTACACTGTAAAACTGCTTGTGATGGTTTGTATGGGAAATGTCCTCAACAGAGTAGGTGGTTTGAAGAAGGAATGTCCCCAGTTGACTAGGGCATGTGAGCACGTGTTTCCCAGTTGATGGCACTGCTAGAGCAGTGTTGGGAACCATGCAGGAGGAAGGGCATCACTAGAGGTGGGCTTTGAGTTTATTTATCTTTACCTACCACCATGTGCTCTTTCTGCTTTGTATTTTTGATCAAGCTTCTTGCTCTGCTTGTTGCTATGATTCCTTCCATGATGGACTCTTATCCTTCTATAACTATTAACCAACACTATTCTAGTTCCACAATGACCACTTTGGCAGTTCTAACAGGATTTAAATGGTATATTATATGCGGGGACAAAAACCACTTGACCAAATTTAATTGATCAATTAAACAAATTATATAATTAAAACCATTTCATAAGTGTGAAATGTTTTGTCATGCCCCGACCTTGTTGTCACCTTTTCTGCCCTTTCTCTGCTTTAAATATTTCCCTCATATCTAATCAGCCCCCATCTTTCTTCCTTTGAGTTCAGATTCATTGTCTCCCCCTCTCTTCATACACCCTTCAAATTGTGGAACGGGATGATTTTCCTGCCTCTTTGTTGAAGGTCATCATATGTATAAGCCACCCTGGTGGCTAATCAAGGTCAAACAAGCCACTGAAAAATGTCGTCCCCAGTGCCTGCTTGCTAGGAACAGAAATCAGACTGTTTAGTCACCTCTTCTTTTGTTGCTGTTTGTTTGTTTTTTGTTTTGTTTTGTCTTTTGTTTCTGTTTTGCAAGACAGGATTTTGCTATAGCTTTGGAGCCTGTCTTGGAACAAGCTCTTGTTGACCAGGCTGGTCTCAAACTCACAGACATCTTCCTGCCTCTGCCTCCCGAGTGCTGGGATTAAAGGCGTGCGCCACCACCCAACTTAGTCACCTCTTAAAGAACACCTACTTGTTCATCCCAACTCCCACCTGCCCAGAACTTCATTCTGGAAAGATTTTCTCATACTTATTCTTCCCAGTGACCTCTTTCCTCTGAACAGGGCCACACTCCTTCAGTTCACCCTGTTTAAAGAGCACTTTAATCTCTCCTGGGTGGGAATTTAGTCATAACAACATACTTATACATACTCAACCTGGCTGAAGCTGTCTTCACTGCAATAATAGCTTATATTGTCTTGTGAGCCTATATTACCAAACAGGGGCTGACATGTGAGCACCGCTAGTCAGTTTCTGGGTCTTTCACCACTCCGGAAGTAACTGGAAACATTTCCCCCTCTGAGATGTAGAACTGACCTCTACAGATTTTCCTGTAAAAAAGAAGGCCCATTGACACAGAAAGCTGTTGTCTCTATGACAGAAGTAAGGGCAGAGGAGAGAATAAGGGTGAGGAAAGGGGCTCTTCCAAACTCCAAAGATAAATGTGCAGAATTGGGCACTTTTTGCAAGGTCAGTGATAAAAATTTTCAGGTAAAAACTCAAAAAAGTTTTCATGTCTCAAGTGCTCCAACTTTTACACACACACACACACACACACACACACACACACACACACACACACTCCATCTTGAGTCAGGTTGCATGAAAATTCTGAGCATTTTTACAGGGGTCATAGTGGCCCTGACTTTTGTTTGCCCTTGAGGTTAGCTGAGGTCTAACTGCAGTCATCAATCTGACACCAGAGAAGGTGTCCTGATGATTGGAGTAGGAAGAACGGAGCAGATGCACTATTTTTCACGCAGTGGTAAGTCTTACTCCTGGACCCAATGAGAAAAGAAAATGTCCCTTCACTTCTGTTTTGGGCAACAACCCCATAACAATGAGCAGCTCCTTTGGAAAGCAGTGGTCATAGTCCTCTAGCTGGAGAGTATAAGGGACACAAAGGAAGAATTTCAACCATGCTTTCCACTTGAAAAGGCAGTGATTTCCTGCTATTCATTCCCTTCATCCTGACCATGTTTCTGAGACAGACACCAGAAACTAATTACAGATACTAGTCATAGAAAAGTGCATGGTTTCATGCATGAAATAAATTATTATTTATAGAATGAAATTTAAGAAATAAAGGAAGGAGGGAGAGACTGAGAGAGAAATCACTTGTCCAAAATTGGTGGTTTCTCTAAGTGTTAAATTTCTTACGTGAGCAGAGCATGGTGGCACACGTCTTTATTCCCAAACTCTGGAGCAGAGGCAAGGAGGTCTCTTCAGGTAAAGGCCAGTTTAGCTTACACAGAAAGTTCCAGGCTAGCAAGGGCTACATAGCTGGGCCCTGTCTAAAAACAAAAGCAGTTCCCTAACCTGAATCGTAAGATCAACTCTATTTTCACCTTTATTCTGTATTAATACAACTAACACAAATGGAGACACTGAATAAATAAAGATACATGGGTTACTGGTCTTTATTTCAGCATTGCCATTATTAAAGTCCTTTATTGTCACAAGGAAAAGTGAGGGCTAGTTTTTGTGCATGAGTATTTGACCTTAATACAAGTATTTTAAAGTAAAACAAGCATCTGGGGTTCTTTAGAGCTGTGCAGCAGTTGCACTGATTTCTCTATTAATTGGAAATTATATTCCAGTTGGTGTTCCCTTTCCAGTCTTGTTTAAAGTCTTTTTCTCAAGACAGCAGGAGCAAATACCACCCCACCCCCATCATAGCCAAACATTCCTATGGGAAAAAAATACAAATAACCAGAAGTTAAAAGTCTTGGTTTCTGGTATAAGATCTGAAATTTGGGGGTCGATTTATTTCAAATAAAGAATCTGTTCTAAAAATAGTAAAATATACAGAAAAACAATTCGGTTGGTCATATACTCCTATTTAATTTTCATGTGCAAAATTTTTTTTTTAATTTGCAAACAAGTACTATTTGTACTGGAGAAGCGCCTTGTATCCTGTATTGTCTCCACAGACCCCCAGGAGCCAGCCTCTCACATGCAGATATCCAGCAGGCTTAAGGTCTGAAATGGTTCAGTGTGATACCATCTCATTGCCACTCTGGAGTAGAGCAAAAGACACCAAATAGAGGCTTTGTTCAGTTTGACAAACAAATCCTGGGCTTCATGCGACCCCTCAGTCCTTTCACCCTACTTATGAACACAAGGGAGACATCTCACCGACAATTTTGGCAATGAAAATACGCACCACGGTTTTTAAAACAGCAGGTGCAGACATCGGAAAGATACAACTGAAGGGAAGGGAAATGAGAAAACTCCCTGTGATTACTGGGAAATGAAACCATTACTCAACAGAAAATTCGAACTTCAGACGTAACACAAACCTCTTCTTGCCCTCTCACGTAGCTGGGAATGTACATTCAAAGGAAGCACCAAAATAATTTTCCAGAAATAACTGCAGGGAGAGAACGCTTAAGCAAAAAACGCTCTACAAATTAAAAGGGCACAAACAAATCCGGTTTTCCCCACAGAACTCTGGGGTAGAAGAGCTAGGGATAAATTAATCCTCTAGATCCTGAGACTCCATGGAAAGCTCCCTCTAACCCATCCATCCTCTGAGGTCTCCTTTAGGTATCTGTCTCTGAGATCACAATCCTAAGTAATCGTGAGATGTTGAAACCCTTCAAATGAGAGCCTAGAATTCTGCTTATTTTGTATGCCCCCGGGATGTCTGGGAGAATAAATCCAGGCATTATTGGAATATACTTTCCTCGATCGAAAGGGGGAGGGGGTGGATTGAGAAAATTTGCATCTTATGGTTAAAATTGCCCTTTTAGCTTCCTCGGGACATGCCTCAGGAGTTGGAAGCACTTCGGAGCGGTGTTGCTCTTTTCCTGTCTCCGCATGCCCCACACCCACACAGAGATTTCTAGGTCTCTTGCGCTTGGTGCAAGGTCTCCTCCTCCCTCTTGCACAAACTCTACCAGCTCTACCAGTTCTCTACCAGCTCCTGAACTCTGTAGGCAAGGTGAGGCAGAGGAACTTGGATGCTGCAAACCTGGGGCTCTCTAGAGGAGGTCCCTGCCAGGAACCAAAGGGAGGGTGGGGCGCGCGCCGTGTGCCATCCCTGGCATCTCAGCGTCCCCAGTTCGCCCTCCCTGGCCAGCAGTGAGCTCCTCCTGTAGTAGACACGTGGCCTTGCCAGAACTTACAGAAAGGCCAACAAAGTATACAAATAAAAGTCTGCCTTCCAAACAGTCTGATTGTCAGTTCCTTTGGTGAGTGCTGACACCAAAAAGAGAAACCATCCACAAACCTTCCCGGCTCATCCCCACTGGCAAGGCTTCATACTTAAAAGTCCACTCCAACAGAAACCTTTACCACTTGATTTTGAGTTCAAGAAAACAGAGAAAGTGGGCGCTGTGCAGGGGTTTGGGGAGTGGGCATATGTGCTACACAGCAAAGCACGGATTTCCTGGGCACCATAGGCCAAAGTAGTCCCAACTGCTTTTTCAGAGCAGTAGTGAGTGCCTAGGAGCCAGACTCAAAGGGGAGGGTTGACACCCAAAGGGGAGTAGAGGCTTCTGAAGCAAGAGGGAGGGGCAAACAAGCAAAGTCTTGAACCTCAAAGTTCCAGAGTAGGGCAGAGGGGTGGCAGTTCTCATGGAAGATGTCCATGCAGTTTATGTTTTTTTTTTTTTTCTGTTTGGATTTTTTACCTTGAACCACCGAGGTTTAATTTCAAAGAGGGAAAAGGTTATTGCAACTATCAAAACTGATCCTAGGGCCAAAAGCCAATAACTTTTCTCATGGACTCTAGGAGGCGGCTAGGGTTTCTGCAAAGAGCACTGTCCCCTTGAAAAGGATTAGAGAGAGCAAGATCTGAAAGCATGGGCCAAGAAGCTGCATATCATAAGAAAAGCAAGTTATCTTAGGTGTTGCTTCCAGGGCTGAGATACTGAGTGAATGGGGAGGGTCCTGTAAACCCTCAGCCCACCCCATCTTCCTCCTTTTCCATCAACACAATCACCACCATCATTGTCGTCGTCATCATCATCATCAGCGGCAGAACTTGCACTTGATGATCTTCTTAAATGCGTTTTGAAAGTCCTTGTTGAAATAAGCATAAATAACGGGGTTGAGCAGGGAGTTGGAGTAGCCCAGCCAGTTGATTATGGCACCCAACAACGCAGGCATGTGGCAGCTGCTCTCACAGAAAGGCAGGACCAGAGCCACAATGAAAAAGGGCAGCCAGCAGAGAATGAAAGTGCCCATGATGATGCCCAGCGTCTTCACTGTCTTCCTCTCACGGGCCAGGGCCATCTTGCGCTTTGCCTCAGCATTCCGCTCATTTTTTCTCTCCAAACAAACAGGGGCATAAGACGTAGCCCCGGACTCGCTGGGCAGCGGCAGGTGCTCTTTGGAGTTACCCACTCGGTGCACCTCGATCACCTCCAGGGTGGCATCGTCGTCACCCTGCCTCACCGCACCATTAGCGCATGAAGCCCCCACAGCCTTGTTCTCAGAGCTGCACCTCCAGTCCCCACTACCTGGCTGTCCGTTCAGGCTCTTCTTGGGGGGCGGGGCTGACGATGTACTAAGACTCGCGCCCGCTCCCTTCTTTTCTACCTTCTTGACAGTCTTGCGGATCCGGAAGCGCGCGGCTCGAAAGATGCGCCCATAAAGAACCAACATGAGCAGCAGCGGGATATAGAAAGCTCCGAAAGTGGAGTAGATAGTGTAGCCGTGGTCCTTGCTGATGGTGCATGCGTCGGGGTCCGAGCGGTCTTCCGGGGTGCGCCAGCCGAGCATGGGCGGGATGGAGATGAGAAAGCCAATGAGCCAAGTGAGCGAGATCAGCGCAGCGGCGCGCCGGGGCGTCCTCTTGTTCACGTAGTCTATGGGGTCAGTGATTGCCCAGTACCTGTCTAGCGCGATGGCGCACAGGTGCAGGATGGACGAGGTGCAGCACAGCACATCCAGGGCGATAAACAGGTCACAGGTGACCTGGCCCAGAGTCCACTTGTTGAGCACCTGATACAGAGCAGCCATGGGCAGCACCAGCACTGACACCATGAGGTCGGTGACCGCCAAGGAGCCGATGAGATAGTTGGCCACATTCTGGAGGGAACGCTCCAGGGCGATGGCAGCCACCACGCAGGCATTGCCGAGCACCGCGCAGAAAATGAGCGTGCCCAGAAGCAAAGAGGTGATCACTTGGTAGCTGAAGGTCACGTCGGAGATGTCAGTAACGTTGCCGCCTGTCCCGAAGGGCTCCTGGGACGATGTGGTGTTGTTGCCCTCCCCAAGACCGAACATATCCATGCCTGCCTGCACGCCCGGTGGGGTTGGAGAAGGGAGGGGGAAAGAGCTGCAAGGGGATCTCCCTCGCCCCTCCCCCTAGGGTCTTCCTCCTTTTCTGGGGAATTTCAGAGGGAGGGGATCAAGGGACTGTAGCGGGAAATTCTTACAGCTCTGGCGAAGGCGTCTGAGAGGAGCAGCTTCCAGGCGCACTCTCTCCTTTGGCTCCCGCCGGTCCCGAGCGCTCAGAGGCTCCAGCTAGCAAACTGTAGTTGGGGTAAGAGCAGCTTCCAAATCTCTGGGTGGTGGAGATGTGGCTGGAACATCTGTTTCACGCTGTCCATTTCACTTTGTCGCTGCCCAACTAGCTGCGGGAGCTGGACTCCGCGGACTAGCAGTCAGTCTCCAATCTCAGATGGCTCGCATTCCAGAAACCCCATCCTCCGGGGGCACTCTGTGGCCCTCATCTCCTAGTTCCTTCTCTCCCTCTCTCTCTAGACTTTGCCAGTGTTGGTTTTGTTTTTTCCAGCCTCCTTCTCCCGGCTTCCTCCCACTGGCCTTTCCTTCAGTTCCCTTTTCCTTCTTACCTCTCTTTCTTTATTCCTCTATGTGTCGCTCAGACAGCTAGTCTCCCTTCCTCCCACGCTAGCCCCCGCCACCACCCAACACTTCCCCAGCCCTGAGTGCCTCCTTCTTCTGGGTCCCCGCCCTCCTGTCCCTCTAGACAAGCGCCTTTACATTAGAGTCGACACACTCAGAATTCACTTCATATACCCACTCCGATCCGCTAGTCAGACCAATATTTTAACAGATCAAACTCCGCCTCCTACCATGCAAACTAGAGGGAGATGAAAAAAAAATCTTCCCCCACTACCCATTCCCTTTACTGTTGCCAACTTCTTAAATAGAGCCAGTTTTACCGTATGGTTACAGGAAAAGGGAACAGACACAGGAAGCCCGAAGGTTGGAAAGCTGGGCAGCCCTGGGTAACCCTCTAAATTACTAAGTTGAGAGTGTGGGTCTTCGCTTCTAAAAATACGGGCTCATTTAACATCATAGTCTAGGATTCTTTCCTATTATCCTGTGGACCCGGGAAAGAAAAAAATATTATAAAGGACACGTTAAAGGACAAAAGCTGATAAACAGCTGGGTCTCAAAGAGAAGATAAGAAACTCAAGTAGGTGTGTATTCTAAACACACACACGCACACGTGCGCACACAAACACACACACACACACACACACACTTCTGCTGCCATTACTAACGTCATTTCAATGATATTAACACCTCCCATAGCTTTGAGGCAATTAAATTTGGGGAAAGAAATGTTTGTCGGTGTGTTGTAAACAAGGACCTGCATTTCTTACGAACTTTGGACTTTAATCTCCCTTACCAGGCTGCAAATCTCCGGATAGCTTGGTGGAGACCCTTGTCTCTGGCAGCCCTGCGTCTCTCTGAAATTGGGTTCAGCACCTGGGACAGTTCTATGCAATAAGGGCTTGCTTATGCCGCCACCTTCCGGCAAGTGCTTCAGAGCGCCATCTAGAAACGCTAGTCTTAAAGAAATTAGCCGGTATCAAGGAAACCCAAAGACTCTAAGAGAAAGAATATTACAAAATGAAAAGCAACCATTAAATGCTTTCTTCAACTTTAAATACTTTTTTCAATAATTTCTTTTTTCTTTTTCCTTGGCTTTTATACCTAGCGCCCTTTGAAAACTTAAGACACATATCAGTTCATAAATTCTATAGGAAAAAAAGTCCCTTTACAAGATGAAAACAACTCTTTCTTTTTTTTTGACCTACTGTTGTGTTGCTACATCCTGAGTTACAGAACTCACATGTTTTGTTGGGGGAGGGTGACATCATAACCTTTTCCAATACTTAAAAAAAAAATGACAATACTAAAAGTAGAGACTTCTAGGAGTTTGTTTTGAGCTTTTTTGGGGGGTCACAAAAACAATCGTTCCCAATTGAACACAAAGAGTAGAAATTCCAATTAATCAGAATAAACACAACACACTTATAAATTCTGATTACATATCTAAAGTGGAGAAATGTAGAAAGCAATTCTCACAGCAGCCAGTTCTAGATAACAGTCAGAGCCACTACAAAGTTCAGTGGTTTTACTGCTGTGTTTAAGTCTGAGCTTTGAAATTAGAGTTTTGAATTCTTAAGATCAAAAAAGAGAACAATCACTAAAGCATTAAAGAAAGTCTAGTTGAGCAGACATATACAATACAGGCAGTGTGCTTGGAGACAGATTGACCTGGACTCGGTTCCCACTCAATCATTTCAGTGTACCAAAACAATGAAGCTGCCATGGGTGGCGATTCATAAGAAACACTGAAAAAAGACTGATGAGTATGCACAAAAGACAGACTCTGAGAAACTCTTTTTAAACATGAGTACATGTCAGTTTTTTTAATAAAAAATTTCTCACAAATACAGAATTAAATTGTTTATTTAAAAAAGTTGCAACTGAAGAGATTATAACAGACATTTTAATGTCCAAAAATTCCAAAGACAAAACTTTAAAAATGTTTTAAAGAGTACAGAGTAAAAGAAGAAACATTTATATTAAAAGAGAAAACATATCTTGATAAGAAAACTTATCAAGAACCAAATTGAATATGAATTGTCAAATTTAGCATATGTAAATGTGTAACAAACATTCAAATGTGTAAATATCAAATCAGGAGACAGGTCAGTAGGCACCAGCCCTTTATGTACTGGATGCTAGATGGTTTAACAGCTAACAAACTTACTTTTCCCTTCCAAGAAAGGTAAAAGGTTTTGACTCTGGAGTTCATGTTTATGAAGTCTGGGATTTGCCATTCTACATTAATATATATGATAGGGTATAGCATGTTTAATATGGTAGAGTGCACAATATTTAGGAAATTCCCAAGTAGTTCATATTCGTCTTCAAATTAACGACCATGCGATATCAAACATTTCATTTATTAAATTTTAGGAGATCTGTTGACACTCTTCCAGATAATAGGAAGAAAATAATAATAGAAGTGCAGTGCTATGGTCCTGCAATTTCTAGGTAGCTAATAATTATGCATACATGATTTTTGTTGAAATTATAATACTGTGATAATATAATAAAAACAGAGTAGTGTTGCCTTTCTCCATGCTCACACTTGGCCCATTCTTCTAAGTTTAACTCTTAAGAGATGCAGAAGCTAGCCAGGTATGGTAGCTACAAATCTTTAATCCCAGCATTTCCTTGTGGAGGTAGAGGCAGGCCGATCTGTGTGGAGTTTTAGTCTAGCCTATTGAGTTATGGACCAAGCAGGGACCTGTACTGAGACAGTCACAAAATCATCATCACCATCACCATCATCTGGTCTGAAGTGATCCAGAGGATGAGATAGGCTTGACTAAATGGTGGAGCATCCTCCAAGCAGACTTAAGCTCATTCTTCAAGGCTTGTGAAGTTAACATTGGGAAAAGCTTGCTCTATAACAGCTATGACTGATATGATCTCCAGACAAGAATACCAATCCCTCTGCTTTTATTCCTAGCTTGAATTTACTAGAAACAAGGCAGAACTTGTCAGGTTATATCTCTGTGTGATATATCATCCATCATGGGGAAATTCTCTGAAATACTTTATGAGAGAGAAATTATTTTTAACATTTTCATGGAAATTTGACCCAAGCCCAGCACATTGAGGTAGTTCTTTGACAAGGCATGTAAAACAAAAAGATTCCATGTTTAAGCTTTGCAGTGATCATAGTTGAAGTTGGGATTCATCAGTAATTGCTTAAACAGCATGTTCTACTTACGTTAGAGCTTTGGTTAAGGCGAGAAGATGCTGACTAAATGAAAATCAACTTACAAAAGTTATTTCTAAAAGTTCCTACTTGAAAAGAAAAATGGTTTAGTTCTTTGACACAGGATAGATTATCTGAAACTAAAAATACCACTCTAAATTAATGTTCTCTGATCCTTAAATACCAAAGTAGTAAGATAATTATATTTTTCCAGAACTCTGAGTTTTGACTGGAGATCATTAGAAAAATAAGGTTTAGACAGGAAATTTTGTTTAGATATTCTGAGAACTAAGGCTTTCTTATTACTAAAAATTTATAAGAAATTCAAATAAACAAGAAAATAGGTTTTCCAAGACTGAGTAAAGTTTCTTGTGTTAAACCTCACCGTCTGTCTTCCTCTAGGAATGTCATTTCTTCACTTCTGTCTCCCTGCCATGCACTTCTGGTGGCAGAAGAAGGGACCTGAGACTTCAGTAGCAAAGCACAAAACAGCAGTCTTGTTGTGTGCTCAACAATCAAATGACTGCAATGATAGACCTATGATGACCACATGATGTAATACACTTTGTTACCCCAAGGTAACTGCCAACAAAATTTGAAAAGAAATAATTATAGTGATGCAGAGTAATAACATTAATTGTCTCTCTGGTGATAATTTCTCAGAATGAGAAATATGTGTGCATAGTGAGAAAATAACAGTTTATAAAACAAAACCTACGAGGTCCTGTTTCATGAGACTTCATTATAAAGACAACTTTCCATCTGGATGTTATTCTATTTTATTCCTTAAAGTAGTTATTAAGGAATTCTCCAGGAAATTCTAGGTAAAATACAAATGGATTTAAAAAATATGATCATTTTATTTTGGAGCTTCTTGGCCTAAATCAGGATTTACTGAAGAGGAAAAACAAACATGCCAATGAAAGTTCAATACTTGGTGTTGAGAAGGAGTCTGCCCTTTCCCCAGGGCCCTGCTATGTTTGTTTCAAAACATGAAATAAACCATTGAAAGGTATAACTGCCAAAGAAATACTTTTAAAAAACCCACTAAAATATTGAAGATAGAGTTTCACTTTTAGACATTATCAGATTCATAATAATTAGTACTAATAAACATATTTTTCATATCTCAATTCCTGTAGAATACTATCTAAATTAGAATATTTCCATAAATATTTTCATTGTTCACTTTTGAAAGAGTAAGAGCATAGTTTAAATGATAATTATAAGGATGTGAATGTTATTACTTGTTAATCTGAGGGAATTTGAAATTCAGTTCAGTCAAATAATTACTTAAAGCAACAATTTGTTTACTCTGTTTATTTAAAGTTGTGAGGATGTCCACATTTTTATTTCCTTTGGCAAGTATTTTTTCATATAAAATCTATAATTCAATGCATTGGTTTAATATTTCCTTTAGGACACAATACTTCCCAAACACAACACGTATGATGATGAAATACTAGCATAATATATAAGTCACCTGTTCTATGTAAGCAGTAGTATCTAGTATGTTATCCGGGAATGGCTCAGGTATATTGAATACCCTAGGCTCTGCTTTCTACCCTTTTATTAAGCATTACATACAAATTACAAAATTGAGAGGAATGATGTAATGAATACTCATGTATTTAAGAGAAGCTTAAAAAATAGTTTTAATTCAATTGGAATTATATTTACTCTTAAATTTAGTATTTATCATTCTCTTGAATGATTACACTTCTATATCATATATAAGTATTGCTAGCGTTCTATATATATTTTTTCCTCCTCCTCTTCTTCTTTGCTCATTTTTGTGGTATACATTCATGTTAATACAAAAATGAATGAAGGTGCTGGTAGAGGCCAGAGGTGTTGGGTTCTCATGAAGCTAGAGCTGCAAGCAGTTGTGAGCTGAGCGGAACAGATATCAAGTCCCTTAGAAGAACAGTATGACCTCTTAATCACTGAGCAAATCTCTCAAGCCCCTGTTAGTTCTTAAACAAACCATACAGAAAAATTACTTTGAAGTGCAGATATTTTGTAGTGGGTCTAAGGTGGTACCCAAGATGCTACAGTTATACTAGCTTTCAAATGGTGATATTACTGATTTGCAAATTATAATTCAATTTAAGCGTCTAAAATAATATTATTGGTTTCTGAAGTATATCAATATTCACCTTCACTGTTCATAACGAGATTCATCTCCAGACTGTTTACATAAAGTTTCATAACACTTATTAATTGAATTGTGTCACCAGATGGGTAAAAGATTCATTTGGCCTGTGAATATGACCTTGTTTGGAAATAGAATCTCTGCAGTTAAAATCAAGTTTGAATAAGCTTAGTCTAGATCATCACACAATCCAATACAATGACATGAGTGAGTACTGTGTGTATACTTGGGAAGCAAAAGAAGTTTAGACATAGTCACTGGCAGAAACACAACGTAAAATTACTGAGATACGTACACAAAAGAAAGACTGTCACGTGAAAACAGAAGGAGAGATTGGAGTTATAAGACACTAAGCCAAGGAAGACAACGACAGTTCCCAGCTAGAGATGCTGAAACAGACCCACAGACAGATCTCCAGAACCATCAGAGTTCCTGAAGTGTCAAAGTTCTGACTTATTACAGTTTCTGTTTATTTAAACAACTTGGTTATTACGCTTTGTTATAGCCACCATGGGAAATTAATAGAGACACTAAAAACACCTGTATGTCCAATTATTTCACTGAGGTTCTGTGTTTTTTTCCTTAGTGTTACTTCATTGTGGATTATCTGATCACATTTTTTCTTATATTTAAATTAGATCCTTTGCTGCTATTCTTAACTTACAAATTTCACAAGTTAAGAATGGTTTATGACTATTAATCTTCTGCTCTCTTTATTACTAAGGCAATCTTAAAAGACACAGGCCAATATTCCTCCCAGTTTCATACTTAGCTCATTTAAGCCTAAGTTTGCATGTCAGAATATTGTATGAAGTAGGACCCCAGTCGACCTGCCAGGACAGAACTGAAACACACTCAGTACTCTTTCTTTAACAGCCCATCCTTTCTCCATTTCTCTCAAGAGCCTTGTCCACCATATACTATGTTTTCACACACATGTGACTTCTCCAGTTTCCCTGTTACCTTGTGTTTGATGGCTTTTCAATACCTATTCCAAAAGCACAGTAGGTTGACATTTATAATAAATTTTATATCTGATAGATTAAGTGTATCTCTCTGTGCTTTCTTAGGAAGGTTTCGCCACACTGACCCTTTACTGTTAAATATTACCTTGGAATCCACTTTTCCATCCCACAGTCAGATGTTTAATGAAAACTGTTTCAGAATATAATTAATGTTATATTAAGTTATATTTAATTGATATGATAAGTCTGGAAAAACATATTCTGTATGATGTTGGCTCTCATCTTATTTAATATGCCAATCATTTAGTTCCATTTTGCTTTCAACAGTGCTTATAATTTTCTCCATCAATGACAGGAATCAATTTTTGTGAATGCTTTTTCCCCCTTGGGTACTTTATTTATCGTGGTTGTGATTCTACAGTTGGTATCTATTGCAAGTGATGGTAGGTAGATGGATAACTGATAGGTAAATAGTTGATAGAATCTAGTTTGGAGTGCCTTTAGTTTCACAACACTATTAAACCGAACAAATGGAGATATTTTTCCATATCCCTTCCTTCTCCCACACATGCATAGAAGACCGGACTGTCACTATCTCCCACCACAGTGTTACAGTTGTTACCCTGCATAAGCCAACACTAACACATCAATATCAGGCAGAGCTCATAATTTATATCAGGGTTTGCTTATGTACTTTAGGGTGTCAGACCACTTTATAATGAAATGTATTTACTATTATGCATGTCAAGCTATATAAATCAGATTACTATCAAACAGACTAATTTCAATCTGATGATGAATGTTAATAACTTGTCAGACTCTAGAAGCAGCTGGAGAATGATCCTCTGGGCAGCCTGTGGGAGGTTATATTCATAGTGCTGAGTCACCCACTGTGGCTAGCACCGTCGTCTGGCTGGGATTCTGGACCACACAAGTAGCAAAAGAGAGCTGAGCAGCAGTGTGTGTTCATTGCTCTCTGCTTTCTGATTGTGAACACAATGTGGCCAACTGCTTCTAACACTTGCCTCCTTAACTTCACTGCCGTGATGAACTGTACCCTCAAACTGTGAGCAAGGACAAAGTTTTTTTTTATTTTAATTAATTAATTTATTTATTTATTAAAGATTTCTGCCTCCTCCCCGCCACCACCTCCCATTTCCCTCCCCCTCCCCCAACCAAGTCCCCCTCCCTCATCAGCCCAAAGAGCAGTGAGGGTTCCCTGCCCTGTGGGAAGTCCAAGGACCTCCCACCTCCTTCCAAGTCTAGTAAGGTGAGCATCCAAACTGCCTAGGCTCCCACAAAGCCAGTACGTGCAGTAGGATCAAAAACCCAGTGCCATTGTTCAGGGCCGCGAGGGGTGCACCCACATACTGAGACAATGGGGATGATCTATCTCATTGTTTGAGAAACATAACTGCACTTGTCAACACTCCAAAAGAGTAGGATGACCGTCACTGTGTGTAGCTCTGGGCCTTGTCCTTTGGATTTTAGAGCCACTTTTCTATCTTTAGTAGAGAGAAATGGAGCCAAGTGACATTAAATAATTTGTCTTTTGATTCATGATTTGCATAATGATACCCGTGACATATTGCATAGCGGAGTAGGTTATATTCTTGGCACCATGTTAGGTCCTTCCTATGCACTATGATATTCTACCCAACAACAGGTTGGGCCTCTTTAATTTTCAAATAAATAAATTGAGGCATAGGGGAAAAAAGACCTGGTGATTGTTTCTTTCATATATATATATATGTATATATATATATACATATATATATGTATGTTTATTGATTATTTGGGAATTTCACATCATGCACTCCAATTCCACGCACTTCCCATTCCTTCCATATTCTCCCCTTACCCCTTCAGCATATTCTCCCCTTACCCCCCAAATGAATTAAAAATGAAACAGAACTACAAAAAAACCAAAAAACCCTTTTTGTACCTCTGTCTTTCCAACACCTCTTAATTCATCCTCATGGCATAGGGTGTTGTAGTTTGTCACACAGTAAACCCTTTTAACCAGTCAGCCATGTCCACAAAATGTTCACTGCAATGAGTCATTGTCTGGTTCAAGGCAACTGAACCCTCACGGAAACTCCTCTCCAGTATCCTGCTGTTGCCTCTCATCATGGGAACCCTGCAGTTGTCATTCCACAGAACCAATCCCTTCAAGCACTCCAACAGGTCGTAGATGGGGTAGGTGTTAGGGTGTGTCAACCCAAGGCCCAGGATGTGGGTCTGGGTAGTAGCTGAGCTGGTGGGGTCGTGGTTGGACCACCCCCTTTAGGCAAGGAGCAGAGCCAGCTCTCCTAGGCCTATGCCATTGGGACCAGCTCTCCCATGCCTATGATAAGGTCCATCTAGCCTGAATGAGGGAACCAGCCTTCCCAATGGGGCAGGGACACCTCTCCAGCTGTAGTGTTCAGTGAGGATCAGGGCCAGCTATCCCAGGACTAGTGGGGGATGGTGTCAGCTCAGCAAGGACCTCAGATTTCAACATACATGGTTCCTATGACACCACGTGGGACCGCAGCCATGGACATCAGCTGCAGTACGATCATGGACCCAGACATGGCTCTTGGCAGCAGCTTGGGCCCACACATCACCATGGCCCTGGTAGAAGCATAGGGCACCTAGATCAATATGGCCCCATTGGCAGCAAGGTATTCAGACACCAACATGGTCTCAGGTGGCTGTTTAGACCCTAGACATGTGCAGAGTAGTAACAGGAGTCACAGACATAAACTCAGCCCCTGGTTGCTGTTGGACCACAGATTCAGACATGGCAGCCAGGGTCCCAAGTGGCATAACATGCCACCCAAATTGTAATGGTCTCAGTGGTGGCACGGCCCTCAGACACTAACATGGCCACAGGTGTCAGCTTAGACCCCAGGCATCTATGTGACCTTTGTTGTTACCATGGGCCATGGGCATCAACATAGACCTTGACTATAATAGGAGCATGGACCCAGACAGGGTCCTCAGCTGCAGTCTGGGCCGAGACAACACTGTGGACCCAGGTGACAGAGAAGGTCACTCTAATTGGCGCTGTCCTGGCAGTGCTTGCTTGCTTCTAAAATCTTTGCATACATTAGAAAAATTGAATTCACAGCCTGGAAAACTACGTCCTATATGCTGAAGCTTCCCTTTAACAACCTATGCTGTGCATTCATTCAAGATCACCAACTAATTAGCAGAAGCTAATCAGGTAGGATTGAGCAGAGAGGAAAGAAATATCAGAATTCTATTGTTGTGAGGAGGCCACTTGCTGGCTCCCGGCTGCTCAGCCTCAAAATAATCACACAGAAACTAAATTGTATTAATTAAATCACTGCTTGGCCTATTAGCTCTAGCTTCTTGTTGGCCAATGTTGTTGTCACATATTAATTTAATCCATTTCCAGGAATCTGTGTATCACCACATGGCTGTGGCTTACCGGGTAACGTTCCATCTGGCTCCGCTGGGGCTACATGGCTTCTCTCTGACTCTGCCTTCTTCCTCCCAACATCCAACTTAGCTTTCCCCATCTAGTTCTGTTCCCTATAGCTCTGCTATAGTCCAAACCATGGAGCTTTTATAATCTCAACGTTCAAATAACAGAAAATTAAACTAAAGACTCTTGCCCTAGACCATAAAATGGGGCTCCATGTTAGGTTAATGAATCAAAAAGCATCTGATGTCATTATTTAGGATCCAAAGCAAATAGTCCAACCCTAGCGCAAACTCCCCAAAGAAACTGAAATACTTTTAAGTTGGTATCTGTGTCCAATAATTCACACGTCAATTCTTTACACTCAGTCATTTCTTCAAGGATATTTTATACACCTACCATACTACCAGAACCAGATCTTTGTCTATAGTTTTAAGTCTCTTCTGTAATTTTAATGAGAAAGTGTTAGGAGAAGCTGAACCAGACAGAACTACTGCCATATGGTTGGTTCTTAACCAAAGGCACAACACCCCTTCTGCTACCTGGATCAAAGGTTTTTCTCCCTAGAGAGAAAAAAAATCACTGGACTATACCAAAATATTGCCCCAATAAGAAAGTCCACATCATCACTAACATGGCAAAAAATGAGTAATTACCTCCTTGACATGGGATTTAATGAGAAAGACTACATGGCACATCTGCTTTGGTTCTGGACAGAAATAGACGTTCTGTTAAGTTCTTTCTCCCTTGCTGAGAAAAGAGAAGATCTTAAAAAAAGAAAAAGATTACATGAAAGGGCAAACTAAAGTATTTCATACATTAGAGTATGCATAAAAATCATGAAAAGAGCATATTTAAAATGCAAGCTCCAAACCCAATTGCCAATGACTCCGTTGGAGTAGCTCAAGAATCTGCTTAGTCAACCCCTATATGATGCTAATACCAGTGTTCCACCTACCAGAGGAGATGGGACCTGCAGACCCATCCATTTTCTATAATACATAAATAAATGCTCTTTCTTCAATTTAAACAAATTCAAAGGCCCTTTAGCCATTTCTGAAGTGAAAAAAAAAAACACAAATAAACATTAAAGAAAATCTATTTGAAGGGAAATTTTAAATTCACAGCAGAGCCAGTTTGATGAAGGGAGAAATAAGTGGGAGAGAAGCGCTCAGGTGGCAACTAGAAACAGCCGGGCAGCTGGGGGTCCTGAGATGAAAAAGCATCCAGGCAAGAAAGAAGGCCAAATGGAAACAGCTGGGGAGCTGGGAGTCCTGTGATGAAAAAGCATCTAGGCAAGAAGGCCAAATCTGAGCTTGGAGTACAAGAAAGGACTTGATGTAAACCTGAGCAGAATCCCTGTTGTGAACATGCTGGAGAAGCATGCTCCATCCAGCTGCTCTCCTGGAAGTCAGGTGAGATAATGCTCCCAGATGCAAGTTCTTCTAATCAAGCTGGGGACAATACACTAACCTTGCTCAGCTCTTGTTGGTCAAGGATCAGCTTGCTTATAAGCTTAGGATTTCAGCACTCACATCTTTATCTGAAATGCAATGCTTCAAGTTGAGGAAATGCATGATGCTGGAAGCTCATTCAGAACCTTACACTCACCCCTCTGCCAAGCTGGTAGGTAGCAGGGTGGGGGCTAGCACTCTGACTACTAATGTTGCTTTCTGCTGGGCATTTTCCCTATTTGTATCAACACAAGTTAGCAGAATGAATGGTTTAAGTCATCGTACAGTGCCTTCTTATTTACCCTTATTCTTTCCCGAAGTGTTTGATTTAGTACACTTTCATTTGCATACTATAAAAACAGAATCTAAGTCAGATGTTTTGGTACAACTAATGTCAATGGAATGCCATCCCAAAGAACAGAAACAAGGGCGTGGAGAAAGAGGGGAAATCCAGATAATACAAATGCCCATCCTCATGGGCTGCTTATAGAGGCACCAACCCTTCAGCTCTCTAAAGGATGGAGGGAAGGGGCATGCATGATCTGAGAACTCCAGAAAGCCTTTGCTTGTTTACTCTCTGTGTTTCTAACCACCACTCCTAACTCCTGACATGCATTCAGGTTAAGGAAACTAGCTCCACTCCTCCTCAAACACAGGAGTCTGGAAACTACAGAGGAACTCAGGGAAGAAAGCAAGATGTGGGGAAGTAAGCTGAAGTAAATTTAAGCCTGTACCCTATGGAAGCTAATTTTGGGGGTGGGGCAAAAAATGTTGCACCTATATGTCTACAATAATACATTCAGCTCCTGCAGAGTTATAAAAATGAATAAATCATGTTCTTCAGCGCTTTCTACAAGCTTTGTTTTTAGAGTAGGGAACCGCAGAAATAGCATCAGTATGAAATCTTTACAGAAACAACAAATATTAGAAGAAGAGGGGCGAATCTTTAGTGGGAAAAATGATTTGGAGAAAAGGAAGGGATCCTGAAGAAAGGAAGTTGAACCAGCTTCTCTTCAGTGGTCTTTGGAAGAAGTCTTCGACACTGGCAAGGGAAACCTAAACGTGTATTCCTTCAGAATTGAGGCACACTGTGCAAGTGGTATTGAGAAAACTTTGTTAACCTGGTATTGATGTGAAAGAGGTCGAGACAATGAAGCTGCATAGTTTTGCTCTGCAAACAGAAGTTGAACCAGTGAGGTTTGAGCAGAGGAGTAATCCAACAGAGTTATCTCTACTCTTGGCATACCTTCAGTCAAGATCACAAAACTGATTCCCAGAGATTTGTTCGGTTAACAAATATTTACAAAGGACACATTATGTACAGGGACTATGCCAGGTGCTGAGCACCCACTGGTGAGCTGGTCCATGTCACTGAGTAGGTTAAGAATTCAGTGAGAGACAGCCTTGGTACTATAGAACAGCGGTGCAGAGGGCTCCTGGAAGACTTCCTGGATGTTCTAACACGAGCTCTCTGCCGAGGCAAAATAATCCCAATCAAGCAAAATCAGACCAGATTAAAAGATATCCAGGTTTAATTAGACACCTGCACTCCCGGGTGGCCCCCCAGGGGAAGGGAAAAACACGTGTTTATTTGGGGGGGGGCAGTTTAAATAGCCTGTGGGAGGGGTCTTTACCTTTCCTGGGGAGGGGTCAAGGTTTGGCGAGCCACCTTGTTTCTCCTCAGGGAGGAGTTAAGGTTCGAGGGCCACAGGAGAGGGGCTTCCAAGGATGAAGGCCCAGGCTGGGATTTACACTGGGTACTTGGAAGTGTTCTTTCTTTAGAAGTTGGAAGGTTGAAATGCCAACTTGAAGCATTCCAGAGGCGATTCTCTAAGGCGGCAGTATACCGATTTAAATGAAGTATGAAATAAATGATGGTATCTGGGACAGGGGCAAACTCAAGCTGAGTATTTGTGACCATGAATTCTTTCCTCTCCTCTGTTCCTGAGAAGTTCTGCCTCTCTACCTGAACCACCACTTTCTTCTGCCTTCAGTTAGTGTTACTAAACCCTGGAGCTTTCCCTGACTCCTCAAATTTAAAAGGTCCTATCTAAAGGTCTAAATATCACAAAATTTAATATTTCCATAATTGTATTAAAAGGAAACAGTGTATTCAAGTCAATAAAATATGATGATTCCAACTTTCTTCTGATTATAATAAGAACCAAATTGTATCCTCATGTGCTTACTAATAAGTACATAAATAGTATTCTGCCCTTGTTACAATGAATCAAAAACTAAAAGAGGAAAACAAAATAAGATAATATAATCTCTATTTGTCTACTTAGTTTACCCAAGATTCCCTCCTTGACTTTCTATTAGATTTTCAAAATAGTTTTAAGTCAAAAGCATGATTTTAAGTGTCCAATATCTTCCTTTTGGCACTGCTTCTCAAATAAAAGTCTCTGTCAAAGGATTGGGGTCCAGTTCAGCTAGTTCAACCCTACTGAGTATGAGAAGCTAGACTTCACACTCGGGCTCCCCTGAACAGCTACTGTACCCATGAACTGCTTCCATTAGGTCAGTCTTTTCTGAAAGACTTGAAGTATCCAATCTAGTGCTCACTGATAACTGCCCCAAACAGCCAAGGTTTCCATTCCTATTTCCTTCTGATAATGATAGCGATATCAAATAGTAAATCCTGTGTACCTGGCACAGTTCTAAATGTTTTGCATATAGTTTTATATTGCAATATTATTATTGATATAAGATCCTGGGGATAAATAAAAAAGGGAAATGTAATTGTTTTATAGCTTTGTATCTGTGTTTCAAATTCACAGGGGATCAACTGGTCTGGATAGTTTTATGTCAGCTTGTTAAAAATCCAAAGTCATTTGGGAAGAGGAAATCTCTACTGAGAAAAATCCCTCCATTGAGATTTGCCTGTAGGCAAGTCTGTAGTGCATTTTTTTTAAAAAAAAATAGTGATTGATGTGGGAGGGCCCAGCTTATTATGGTTGGTGCCAACCCTAGGCAGAGAGTCCTGGGTGAAATGAGAAAGCAGGCAAAGCAAGCTGTGAGGATCAAGACTACATTCCTCCCAAGGCCTCTGTTTTCAGTAGAAACAAAAATAGAAATTAAGCAACACAACACTTTCTTAAATACAGACTTACATCTTTTCTGTGGAATAGTAAGCCAACCTATATAACACAGGCACCTTTGGAAGGACACCTGTACAATCTCCTCAGTCCGTCTCTTCAAACAAGCTCATAATCAAACCCAACATTTATTAGTGATCAAACAAAATCTTCATATTGTGGATACAGAAAGCGTGCTCTTTGGCTAATAAAATAACTATGACTGAAATCAATAGCAATAGCCTATTTATAAATAAATCAATTCCTTTCATGGAAACTTGGGGAGGACTCATAACAGGTCAATACTGTGCTAAAAAAATAAGCAGAATAATAAGAAAAAATGGAAATGGAGGGAAAAAAGTAAAAGCTAAAGGTGAAGGAGACTTTATTAGCAGAAAACATCAACATAGAAAATTAAAGATTAACTGTCAATCATCAGGGCTAGTAAAGATTTTTAGTGTTATGAATGTGTCCTGATAATCAATGGTAAGAGCATCCATACACATCAGCAATAACTAAAAAAATTAATGAAAAAATATCCTAATAACAGCAAATACATAAAGCATTTAGAAGACTCTATGTGTAGCTATGTGGCAGGAGGTTTACTTGCCTAGCAAAAACAAGACCAGGGTTCAATATTTAGCACTACCAAAAATTCAATGACGACCTTAAAATGCAAGGGTATCTTCAAAACTTCTTTTGCATTTTTTATTGTTGGAGAATTTCATACTTTCATATAATATGTTTTATTATAAATCCAACTCCCATTTCCTCCCCTTTCAACTTCTCTTTTCACTTCTTCCTGTCAACTTCATGTGTTTTCTATCTTTCAAAGCTGTTGGATACACTCAGTGCTGCCAGTATGGCCATTAAGTATAGCACCATCCACTAAAGAAGGCCCATGTACACTTAAAGAAAACTGATGTTTCCCCTACCAGCAGCTATCAATTTCCAAGAGATCCTCAGGTTTGAGACTTCGGGATTATCTCCCTTCTCCATGTTGGGATGATGATGATGATGATGATGATGATGATGATGATGATGATGATGATGATCACCACCTTCTTCTTCTTCTTCTTCTTCTTCTTCTTCTTCTTCTTCTTCTTCTTCCTCTTCCTCTTCCTCTTCCTCTTCGTCTTACTCTTCTTTTCTTCTTCTTCTTCTTCTTCTTCTTCTTCTTCTTCTTCTTCTTCTTCTTCTTCTTCTTCTTCTTCTTCTTTTTCTTCACCTCTTCCTCCCCTACTTCCTCCTCCTCTTTTTCACCCACTTCCTCCTCCTCATTGTCTTCCTCCTTGTCCTCCTCCTCCTCTTCTTTTTGTGGCCAGCTTGAGCAAATTGTGTACGTACATGTTATCATAACTGCTGTGACTTCATATGTGTCCAACAAACACTGTTTTCTTATAGTTCTCCATGTACTCTGGCTCTTAGAATCTTTCTGCCCTTTCTTCTGCAATGATCTCTTGAGCCATTGGATGAGCGAGTGTAATATAGATATCCATTTAGGGCAGAGCACTCCACAGTTTATTTATGTTGATAAATTGCTGGTCTCTCTGTTATTTGTCATCTGTTGTAAAAATAAGTTGTTATGATGAGGAGTGAGAGATGCATTAATCTATGAGTATAAAGATAAGTACTTAGGGAAAGATCTAATATTACAACAGTTTGCAAAATAATAGGTGATAAGTTCTTTCCTGGCACTTATGACCTATCCAACATAGGGTTATTGGCCCATTTCACAATACTAGGCATGATTTATATATTGTACAGTAGTCCTTAAGTCCAATAAAGAAGTAGTTGGTTACTCCTATAACATACTGTCTACCATAGCAGCAGCAGTAGAGATATATTGCTAGTCTTGTAGCTTACGGAGATCACAGTTTGTTAAGATTATTGATTACTTTCCAACCCCAGTAGTGTGCAGAGCACCTTATAGAACTATGAAATCTTGAAGGGAACAATATCTAGTAAGTCATGAATTATACTTTTGGACAGACTGGAAAAGAAAAAAAGTTATATATCTAGTCTTAAAGGCATGTAAAAAAATTGTTAATTGTAATATTGATTATAAAAGAAAACGTTTAAACAGGATGATTAACCTCTATCTATAAGTTTAGTAATAAGCTATAGTTTAAAAACTATAGTACTGAGTCGCAGCGGAGCGGAGCAGCGCAGCGCTACAATCAAAAATAGGCTTTGGGGGACCGGAGGCGATAGAAGCAAGCGGCGGGGACTGGCGTGGAGGCAGAGGCAAGCAGCAGGGACCAGAGGGTCTGGCGCAGCAGCCGGCAAGCTGCGGGGACCAGAGGGGTCCAGCGCTACAGCCGAAGCAAGCGGCGGGGACCGGCACAGCTGCAGAGGCACAGCTGCAGAGGCACGCACGATGCCGAGGCAGGGAAGGGCGTGCAATAACGAGAGCAGACTGCGGTGGGATCAAAGAGGTAGGCCCCTTGTTGGCAAGGTCACTGGCAAACGGGGAGTCTGGTCCTGATCCTGAAGACCTTCAGAGGGGTGAGAGGGTTCTTGGCCTGTGGCAGGAACCAGGAAACAGAGAGAGGTCAATTGGTAGGCGCAACCCTTGGCCAGTAGGGAAACCTGATCCAGTTTTAGAAGA
>NW_004949109.1:4957220-4986079 GCF_000317375.1 Microtus ochrogaster | reverse complement strand
CAGGGAACCCTGATGGCTCTTCAAGCTGATGAGGGAGAGGGACTTAATCGGGGAGGGGGAGGGAAATGGGAGGCGGTGGCGGGGAGGAGGCAGAAATCCTCAATAAATAAATAAAAAAAAAGAAAAGAAAAAAAAAGAAAAACTATAGTACTATGTAGCAATTAAAATGGAACAACTATAGTAAAATAAAGTATCCATGAAGGCTCAAAATAATATTTAGTGAACAAAAGCTAATGTCATAGTTAATAAAATTTGCACACCCTTATATATATTATACATATGTACATGTATGAAATAAGTAAATAAGTAATGATCATAGACTAGAATATTACCAAATTCGGTATAATAATTAGAGGGAAATACATATCTAGTTGTATATGCATAAATTACTTATGGGATAACATATGTAATAAACACAGACTTGCAGAATACTTATCAAACTCAAAATAGAAGGGGAAAAATTGGGACCACAGAGGAAAAAAATGCAGTAGACATTTTTTTATAGTATTCTTAGTACTCAGGACATTGAGGCTTGAGGGTCAGCAGTTCAAGGTCATGCTGGAGCAGGTAGTAAAATATTGTCCCCAAAATAAATTTAATGTAGCAATTAAAGAATATATTTGAGACAAAAAAAGGAAAAGTTGATATTCACTAGTTTGGATGGTAGAATGACTTATTAAACCAGGTTCTGAATTTTTTGACATCTTTAAAGCTTTTGGCAAATTCTGAAATATTCCTCTGTTCAGAATAATGATTAATTATATGCAAAAGCTAAAAAGCTACACAATTAAGCGTCTGTACATTTTATGTTTCTTTCCTCCATGACCAAGTACAATAATTCTGTTAGTACAGCCTGAATCCGTCACCATGTCGTATCTGAGGGCCTACAAACATATTTGTATGTACTTTATGACCTCCTCATTCTTTCCTGACTGGATCGCAAAGGCAGATGCATAGCTTGCAATGTGAGCAAGCCACCTGTGACTGCTACAGCAAAAACTATTACCTCCAAGGCCCATTACTAACTCTACTTTGTTTATCACTAAGACACTTACAGTGCAGTGCAAATGTACTTGCTAATTTTAGAAGTCCTGGGGCATTTCATATTTTTAAAGCTTGCATTTAACTGATGAGCATGAAAATTTTAGCCTCTCTAGAAACCTGTGACAGCAACTATCTCTTGCGGGGCCTTACCCACTTATTATTTTCTTCTGGATTTCACTCTATGCAAGATTCTTTCTAGAAAAGTCAAAGTGAGGCTAATGAAATCTGAAGATACATTTTCTCATTGAGAGAGTACTGGTATGCGGGTTCAGCAAGATGACTCACTAGGTAAAGGTGCCCGTGGCCAACCCCGACAGCCTGCAACAGACCCCTGGGCCTCCTCACGTAGTGAAAGGAGAATAAAACCAACGTCCACAAATTCTTCTCTGATCTCTACACACTGGTCATGGCAACTGCATGTACACACACATGCATGCATACATATATTAAAAAACAAACAACGTTGTGTAAATCTTTTTTTTAATAAAAGCAAAAGCTTATTATAGTCTAAAAGCAAAGGCAGAACAAGCCATTGAAGTAGGACACCTTGGGGACAAGGAAGTTTATCATCTAAAAAGAGCCTGAGAAAATATCCTCAGATCTTTTCAATGACTACAAATGACAAATTATTCTACATTTCACCAAGAATATTATCTTTGTAGCTGATTCTAAAATTATTTCAAAATATCTGAAATTGAAAGAACAATGCAAAGAACTCCTAGACATTTTAGCTACATGAACATGCACCTAAAACTTTTCATAACCATTAGGCAGTAGAGAGTAGATACAATGGCTTCTTGATACTACATACTTCAATGTGCATTTCTTAAGAATAAGGACATTAATTTATGTAGTCATAGTAAGCAAACATGTTATTACTATCAGGAAATAAGCACTGTTAAAATATTATTATAAAACCTAGGAACCTTATTAATTAATCTTGCTAATGATGCTACTTTAATATCTGGCACACAGTCAAATCATGGATCTTATGTTTATTTATTTGTCAGATTACATTAGTCTCTAACCTAGAATATTTCTAAATTTGTTTATGTTTATTTCCTTAATAGCATTGTAAAATTTGAGCAGAATACAGCCAAATTATTTGGTAAAATGTTGAGAGTATTGTCCATTTCCTTGTGATTCACTGATATTGTGTATCTCTAGATCTCTGGTAGGAATGTCACTATCTTCTCCCCATATTCTAGTTGATTCTTTCTTCTGGTGTGTATGTGTTCCTCTTTCCAAGAATTAAGGACACTTTGCTTTGAATATGTCTATTTTATAAAATATATACTTAGATCTTGCTCTTTCTGCACAATTGAATGTATTTTTTAAAATAAATTACTAAACAATCACACATACTGATTTGGCTGCTGTGTGGAATATCAGCTGGCATTTTCTGTTATGATTGGTTGGCATCCTATTTTGAGGATGCTTTCTCAGAACTTGCTCAGTCTTCCTCATTTTTGTACTCATTGTTTTCTTTTTTCGTTTTCTTTTAGTCTTGGTACTTCAAGGATGTCTTGGCTGCATATAAAATTCATGGATTTTTACATTATTCCCTTGAGTTCTAAGACTGCTGCCTGGCTGTGGCTTCTGGAAGTTACCATTCTGTTGGAGGATGCTTGGAAGTTTTCAGACTTTAAACTGAAAATGTTTCACTGAGATAAACCTCAGACTTGCTCGTTCTGTGTCAACATTGCCACATCTCCCATGGGCCTCCAGTATACAGAGGCAAGTTGTCTTTCGGTTCTGTAAGACTGCCACAACTTATTCCAAATATTTGCTCTCTTCCATTGTTTTGTGCTTCTCCTTTGAAGACCAGCTATTCAAATGCTTGCTGCTTGTCTCTTTTCCATTACAAACAATTTCTTCTGGTGCTTTTTAAAATTTCTTTCTCAATCATATTTCTATTCTTTTGGCTGTTTCTCTGATCTTCTTTGACCCATTTAAGCTTTTAGTTTTAATCTCCATTGAGTCATTTATAATTTAATCTCTTATATTTCTTTCCTGAATGAAATAAACAAATACCCATTTCATGTCTTATTTTTAAAACTTTAAAGTAAGTTCCTTTCTCATACAGTATATCTTGATTATAGTTTCTCTTCCCTCTATTACTCCCAGTTCCTCTTCCCCTCCCCTCCCCTCCCTTCAGGATCCACTCCCTTACTTTCTCTCCCTTTCTGTATCTTATCTAAGATATAACAACACATGACAAATAAAATAGAGCAAGATGAAACCACAACTTTCAAATCAAAATTAGATGACCCAACAGAAGGAAAAGAGTCCCAAAGTGGGCACAGGCACCTTGCTTAGTTGACTCAGAGGACCTTGTTCTCCTGGTGTCCTTGAATCCCTCTGGCTCTTACATCTTTCCACCTTACATTCTGTAGGGTTCCCTGAGCTCTGAAGGAAGGGATTTGACAGAGATCAGTGATTTAGACTCTCTGCATAATGTTTAGCTATGGGTCTCTGCATTCATTCCCATCTGCTGCCAGAGGAAGCTTCTCTGATGACTGGATGAAGCATTGATCTATTGATCTGATCTATTAGATCAGCAGAATATCACTAGGAATCATTTTATTGTTTTTGTTTTGTTTAGACCAGTCATGTTTGGTTTTGCCCTAGGTCTCTGGGATATCTAGTCTCTGGTTCTTGGATACCCAAGCATGCCAGGCATGGGTTCCCTCTCCTGGAATGGGCCTTAAGTTAAATCAGACATTGGTTGGCTACACCCAAAGTTCTGTGCTTCCATTGCCCTAGTATATTTTGCAAGCAGGATAGATTGCAGGCCAAAGTTTTTGTGGCTGGGTTCATGTTTACTTTTCCGTTTTTGTAGGCTACCAGGTACCTATGTGTACCAAAGAGATTAGAACACCATGTTTTTCCCTTTATTGATATGTTCTACTCCTACCAAAGTTACTCATATTATCTTTTCCATCTTGTCAAATATTTATTTGAGTATCTCTAATTTACTGTGTGGGCTTATATAACAGTGTTCTAGTTTTCAGTTGGTTGGAAATAATTTTCATCAGGTATAATGTTTCCATAAAATTCTGTTTTCTTCTTAGTACAAATGATGTCTGTTTCCACATTGGCATTTAGTAGCCAGAAATGACATAGTGTCCTAGATAATTATTCCTTCTCTGTCAAAGAAGAGTGGCTTTTCAATGTTGGGACAAATAGAAAAAGTTTCTTGTCTTATCTTTATTGCTGTTATTTTTATACCTTACAATATTCAAAAAATTGCCTTCATTTCACTCTCGTCTCTCCATAAATGTATCCCTTAAATTTTCTCTCTTTTCTTATCTTTGTTTTCTCTTTTTGTACTTTGTTCCTCCAGAAATCTTGGGATGAGAAGTTCAAAAATAATTCCACTGAAAATTTACATTAATTTTTCTGCTTACAAGAAAACTGAGTTATGTGCTGTATTCTAGTTATGCAAAGTATAGGATTTGTATGACTTAAATTAGAATTTTTGTTAACTTATGTAGCAATTAGAGATACATTAGGGCTTTAAGCCTTAAATGGGTCCTATTCATCGGCTACCTTTTTAAATCTTTAAATCTCCAGCAGAACATAAATACAATATTAAAAATACAATCTTGACAAAATGCTTCTTTACATATTTATTTCTATAATATTTTGTAGAATTTTAAATTATCGTTAACTCTAACTCAGGTCCACAAAACGCAAGTCAGTAATAAATATCCCAGCATCTTTTGAGCAGAACAACTATGAGGTAAACACTGAGATACACAATGATTGGTCCTCACTCTCTGTAGACATTCCCTGTGTGCTCCTGTACTGCCTGATCTTGACTGACAACTTGATGAACTACAGAGTCCTCATAATATCAATAAAGAATACTTCTAGGGATGCCTGTGGGGGATGGCAGAAAAAAAATAACTGAGGGGGAAACCATCTCTGAATGTGAAGTGGGCAGCACTATCCCCCAGATGAGGTTCAAGATGGAACAAAAGAGGAAAAGAAAAAGCCTGCAAAGACAGATTTTTTCCCGCTTCTCACCATCACCACTGCCATGACCACCCATTTCCTGGGCACAGGAAGTAAGCTACTCTGCTCTTTCATATCCTCCTTACCATGATGGACTAAAACATCCATCCCAATAATGAGCCAAAACATGTATTTCCTCCTTCAACTGTTTTGCTGAGCCATTTTGTCACAGTGGTGAAAATCCAAATATCACAGTTCTCAATCATGCCTCTCCTGATCCTTTCACTTCTCAGACCTAATGGGGTTCTAAATCAAGAAGCTTTTCACAAAATTCTTGCCTGAACTTTGCTATGGATATTTGGGTAGGCCCAAAAAAGTTCCAGGGAAGGTAACAGATGCTTCCATGTTAGGCAATATGTCAAAGGAAATCTACACAATCTCTACCTTTAAGATAAGCCATTTCCATAGACCAGTGGTTCTCAATCTGTGGGTCACAACCCCTTTGAGTGTCAAATGACCCTTCCATAGGGGTCACCTGAGATCATTGAAAATACAGATAATTATACTATGATTCATTACAATAGCAAAATTACAGTTACGAAGTAGCAGCAAAAATAATTTTATGGTTGTGGTTGCCACAACATGAGGAACTGTATTAAAGGGTTTCAGCATTAGGAAGATTGAGAACCGCTACCATACATTAAATTGCAGCAACTCCACCTGTCTTTATATGCTTCATTACTGTTCCTATCACTGTCTAGTTCCTTCGGTAAAAGACAGTATCACATACCTTGTAGACAGAAGTTTCTGTCCTGCCCGTTCCCTCAGCTGTTCAATACCAACAAAACACACAGAGGCTTATATTAATTATAAACTGTTTGACCAATGGCTCAGGCATATTCCTAGCTAGCTCTTACATCTTAAATTAACCCATTTCTATTAGTCCATGCATCGTCATGAGGCTGTGGCTTACCAATAATGTTCCAGCATTTTTCTCCTTTGGTTGTTATATGGCATCCTTTTTCCTCCACCTACTCTCTCTATATATCTCTGTTCAGATTTCCTCCTGGCTTTACTCTTATAAGTCATTGGCTGAAACAGCTTTATTCATCAACCAATAAAAGCAACACATACACAGAAAAACATCCTATGTCAATACCTCACACGTTTCCTCAACATTTACCATATCAGTTAGAGCCAATGGTTTCTTCCTGAATCATCCTCCTATTTCTGATTGAGTGTTTTCCTGGTCATAGGAATCAGAGAGATGCTTTTCTCAGGACAGACGCAAAAGGCTTATACCTAGAAGACACTTGATTGCAAAGAGACATTGGTAACTTTTGAGCCGAACCCTGAAGCTAACCCACACCACTTCTGAGAGAGGTCCATATCTTGTGGTGTGCTCTGGGTACCTGTGGTAATACAATACTTTTTATCAGCTCATAGGCCAATTCTTCAGCCAGTGCTTTCTTGGATTACCTCTAAAAGAAATTATTCCCACTCAAAATTTTGTCTCAGAATATGCTTTCAGGGAACCCAATCCTAACACTCATTTCCATGAATCCATAAAAGGTTTTATTCTATAATCATTTTACCTTCTGAACTAGAAGGTTTTGTGAAAAGCAGCTCAATCTAGACTATATGTCAGGTAATTTAGCTCTAAAGACTTAACTGACAAAAACTTTAAAGCCATAAGGATAGTGTTTAAATGATCCTGGTTAATGGAACTGAGGTAAATCTCTAGGCCCTGGTGAGACATAAAGATCATGAATAAGATACTCAAGAAATACCCATCTGAACACTGATGTGTAATGCTTAGTCTTCAAAAAGCCATTTCTTCTCTCTGAGTTTAGTTTCCCCAATCAGTAAAAGGAGAAGTTAAAATAGCTGCTCTTCAAGCAGCTCACCACTGTAAGTCTGTTTGATTCTATGGCTGCAAAGTAAATCTATTGGATCTGCAACACATCATATATTTTCTTCATAGAGTTTTCTTGGAAGTTAAACTGGTGTTCTCTTCTCTAACCCTATTTATGTATTCAGAGTTAGTTCAGATTCATCCATACATGCCTGGCTTTTTACTGAAAGCTCTCCTCATTATTAAGCAGAGATGTTAGGTACTCTTTCCACTTAGCCACCCAGAAACATCTTGCTATTCTTTGATTACAAGAAATAGATCCATGGATCAATCTAAGCACATATGCTGAAACATCCCACATTAAATATAAGGTGCCACACAGTAGGGATATATATATATACAAATGAGAAACTGAATTTTGAAACAAATTTCTCTTGGTTATGTCATTTATCCAAGAAAGAATCTTACATAGAATTAAGGCAAATAAATCAAAGCAAGCTAAAATAAAGAAAATCAATTATTTTTTAATTTAACACAATATAAGCACCTCAGATTTAGAGGAAGAGGAAATGTAAAAAGGGGTAGAAAGGGGGTACAGTATAATGTTTAGCAGTTAACTACACAAGTCAGAAGAGCTAACATCAAGAAGGAAATCAGACCAAAAAAGTTAAGATCTGGAATTAAACATCATCACATTTGTTCCACTCACTATTTCCTAGTAGTTGAACCTTCATCATCTATAGACATGGATTAGAAATCAAAAAAAAAAAAAAGTCACGGTTCTGTGTGTAAAACATTGGCTGGCAAGCATGGGTTCAGTCTCTAGTACTTGCTTATAAAAAGCTAGACCTGGTGGCACACTATAGTAGTCTAAGTGCTGAGAATACAAAGAACAGAGGGTAGCTGAAGCTCACTGGCCAGATAGCCTTGTTGAGTCAGGGAACCCTAAGTCCCAATGAGAAATATGGTGGACAGTCACTCTGTGGAAAAACACTACAGGTTGACCTCTGCCTTACATACACATTGTATGCACATACACGTGTGCATGTGTCCACATTCACACACAGATAGATGATAGATAGACAGACAGATAGATAGATAATAGATAGATAGATAGATGGATGGATGGATGGATGGATGGATGGATTGATTGATAGATAGATAGATAGATAGATAGATAGATAGATAGATAATAGATATCAACACTTAGCATACTATCAATAAATGTGTTTATACTGATAATCATTTTGAATTCATTATGAGAATGCCATTACTTCCTTCATAGACTGGAAAGCTGTTCTGATGTTTTTCATTTGATTTCTTTCCTGGCGTTACTTTAATAGGGAGAAAAAAATGAAAATAGCTGAGAGCCAGTCTTTCATAAATTCTCTAAAATTGTTATCAAGTTAACTTACTTTTAGTTTCCAGGTTCTTTTTTTAAACTATCCATAACTAGAAACTTCCTAACCCATATTCTAACTTTATTGTAGATAGAATGAACGACAGTGAGAAGTAACTTTGATCTTTTTACTCAGGATCCTGACGTAGAGAATGACCTGAAGTAAGAAACACAATGCTGTTTGTCCTAATGAGTACACCATATTCCGGATCCCAAAGGCTGCTAAGTGAAGTTAAAAAAGAACTTCACTTTCCTCTTAATGGCAGTGCTGGCTCCACAGCGAAGTAAACATAACATCACAGCCGGTGCTTTTAGCATCTTAGGGGCGAAAGGGAGGCAATCCTAAGCATGTGCATTGGAGGAGAGGAGTGGGCAGAATCTTGACCTCAGTAGTGGCTTCCAAATAGGGAGGGAATTCAAAAGGGAGTTGTGCCAGATCAAGTCCCCTTTCCAAGGAAACAGAATGAAATGAAACAGTCCAAAATGGGAGGCGTGACTCATAGTGACCTCCCTTTGGCAATGGGAACAAAGGATGCATCCTGTGATGGTGGAACTGTCCAAGGGAATTTGTCTGGTAGTAAAAAGAGAACAGGAACTACTAGCCCGGTGCTTAGGGTATGAGACAAATGCAGCAGACCTGGCAAGCAAGCCTCAAGCTGCTGGAGAAAGCTCGGCAGTGAACTAAAATACCAGAGCCAGCAATGTGATGTGTGCCTGGACCAGCATCAATTCAAGGACATACGGGAGGGCTGCCCAGAGAACTGTGAAAGGAGTGTGAGAGCCGAAAGGGAAAAAAAAAGCCACAGGACACAAAGGTGTCTTGTTCCTCATTCTAAAAACAGGAGGGTGTGCTGCACAGCTATCTCAGTTCTCACCATAGGCAGATGAGACGAGGCTAGGCCAGGACAGTCTCAAATTCAGCTAAACATGGCCTACATGTTCATCCAGGAGCATCTGAGACTTTTCTGTTCCATTGTTCTGTAATGGTGAGGAGAAAGAAACATTTTACTCTAAAATCACAGACTGAAATTTAGAACATTAGGCTGCATGGTTTATGTTAACTTGGAAGTCTCTTTGGATGCTATTTGATTATTCAGGATGGAAAAAAAAAATTCAAACCCACAATGCATAATGAAACTCGACTTGATGCCTTTCAAATACGCTGAACAAGAAAGCCATCCTAACACAATGGAAGCATGCCCCTACCAGCCTAGAGTCCGTAGCAAGCTACCTGGAAGTTCAAACTGGAAAGAGATTTCTTCTTACTTTCAAAAACCACAGTACTTAACTCCACTTTCTAGTCAGGGACATGGGAAGAACTTTAATTTGTAAAGCTGAATTTTAAAAAACTCATGTAAGAATTTTTGTATTTAAATGATTTATCTCCTCCAGAGCAGTAACTTTGAGACAGGCTGGGCTAATCCACAGTCCTCCCTAGATTGTCAATCATCTCTTCTCCATTCACAAGCCTTCTCTGAGAAGCTATGGCATCCTCAGCCTGGGGAAGTGCAGCCCGGTTTGCTGTGTGTGTGGTCTTGCATAGGTCTCTGGCCCTAAAGTTCTTAAATGCAAAAGTCTGTTGAGAATTAAATAAAAAGGATATATAAAAAGTATATATATATATATATACTTCATTTTACAGTTTGCTTACTGAGGAATCTAGACTGTGGTATTGGATGTGAGAAGTCTTATTTTAACTGATTGTAATTGATGATATACATACATACATACATATGCTAACCAAAAAAAAAAAACCTACACAAAACAAATCTTGGCATTCAAAAGTTGACTTTTATCTAGGTTTGGACCAATAATTCTACAACTATGCTGTTTTTCCCTATGATTGAACTACTAGATAGCAAAGAATAGATTAATTTTTTAGAAATGTGCTTATTAAAACTTGTTATCTTTCAAAATCATGTAAAATTTTCATTATACAAACATACCCTTATTTGCTATAAAGTTACATGATTATTTTAACGTAATTAACTTAAACTTTCAAACTTCAGTCCAAGATCATCAAGTAAGGGGAAAGCAATCTCATCCTTTTGTCCTGTGCTTTTTATTTTCCATCTGGCCACAGGGGTACCCAGACAAGTTACTTGAAATGTCAGGGAACCATGGGTGAGCGAGAGGTGGGGAGAAAGTAAAAACGAAGAGAGGATTGTGAGGCAGGGAGACAGTGAATTATAGCTCCATCTTAGAAGATTGGCCACAGAGCTACCATTGCCTGCTGTGTTCTGCGGGTAAGCTATTAACCCAGAGTGCAAGAGAAAGAATGTCACCTTGTGCTTTGTTTGACACAGTCTCTGTTAGCCACAGGCAGAAGAAAAAGAAGGAGGTATTATTTATTTTGGTGAAATCTTACATTAACAATCAAAAAGCTCACTGTCTGTGTCAATGCAAATCAAAGTGGCCTCATTCTACTATTCATTCTGAGGAGACTCTGGGATGAAAAGCAACTCAGACAAGACCTGGGAGGGTCATGTTGAGAAAACAGAAAATAACTCTTCTGCTTTCTACATTTTCTATCAGAGAATGCTGACAGAAACTGATAATCCCCAGAACTGTTCTGAGAACTGTATCACTTTAGAAGTAGTCTCAAAATCTATTTGTTACGATAATTGAACAATATTTTAAGTAGCAGTTCGACTGTGTAGTGTTGATCACATCTGTGGGGCACTGAGTATATTGGGTTGCCAGCATTTCCCTCACAAACCTTCAGCCAGACTGGGAGAACAAATATCACATTCTTACAATGTTAAAAGAGTGGAAATGATCATTGAACTCCTTGAATGATCAAGGAGAAGAATAAAGTGTCAACACCCACTGGGACATTATATATCAGAGTTAATTGACTTTTTTCACAGTATGAACTAGCATATATTGTGTTATACTCTGTGAGAATACTATTGGTTATTTTCATTGATCAAGCGATCATGTTTGATGGAAAATATTTGTTCTTTGTACAGATCTACTTGGCATTCATATAACATTTGGCTGGATGTATCACAAATGATCTGTCACCCACAGAAATAAAGGACTCTTAAGAGATGATGAGGCCTTTTGAAGTCAGGGCTCCATTTGTCATTTCCTGTCCTAGTTGGAATGTTTCTGAAGGATCTACTAATTTAAAATCCTTCACCCCAAAGTAATTTTGGTCTTACAGTCTCAGATAACTTCTGGAACATCATTAAATAAAAAATAAAATTGTATGCTATTTCTTACTACATACTTACAGACTTTATAACTACAAATCCAAAGATCACACTTGCACATGAGAAGAGCAGGCTTCTACCACACCGTTTTCAGTGGAGTCTCATGAGAAAGAAAGGCCCATTCAATCGTTCATGAGGTTTTAAAGGTACCCTTGCAGACCTCATAAATATAAAAAAGCTTCTAGACATCAAAGGAAACAATGAATGGAGTGAAGATGATGCCCACAGAATGTGAGAGAATCCTTGCCAAGTAGTACATGTGACAGAGCACCATACTCAGAATATATAAAGAGCTCAAAAATCAAAGAGTTAAGAATAAAAAGAGACCCAATTTTTAAAAAAGAGCGGTTTATGAACCTGAGACAGAATACTCAAAAGAAGAAATAAAATTATCTATGAAATGCTCAGCATACTTAGAAGGTAGGGAAATGCAAATTAAAACCACTTTGAGATTTCCTAGTCCCACACTGAAGAAAACATCTGAAGAAAAAATCCTGGAGACTGTGTGGAGAGAGGGCAACCCTTGCTTGCTCTTGGTGAGACTGTAAACTAGCTACTCTGTAAATCAATGGAAAGAATTTACAAAAATCAAAACAACAACAACAAAAGCAAAAACAAAAACAAAAAAAAACAAAGGGTCAGACCCAGCAATGTCACACCTTGGTGCATACTCAAAGGTCTTGGTAGCCATCTTCACAGACAGTGGCTCAGCCACTCCACGGTGCATGCTCAGTAGCTGTCTCCAGACTGGCTCAGCAGGTTTACTGCTGCTCTCCTCACAATAGCTGGGAAATGGAAAGAGTCTAAGTGTCCCTCGCTGATAAAAGGATAATGAAAATGGGGCACATACACACAATGGAATTCTATTCTTCTGTAAGGAAAAACAAAATCATGAAATTTTGATGTAAATGGTTGGAACTAGAAATTATTTTATTGAGAGAAGAAACCCAGACCCAGAAAGACTAATACCACATCTTTTCTCTTATTTGTGGTTTTTAGTTACTGGTTTTTAAATGTGAGCATAAAGCTTGTAGCAACCACAGAAATCAGGAGAGTAAAAAGGGAATGAGGCAGGAAGGGTGGGGCAGGAGCTCTAGAAGGGAGGTGGGAGAAGGTCGCGGGTGTGCGAAAGATAGGAGCAGGCAGATTTGACAGGGAAGGCTGGAGAGAGCCTGGTACAGGGGGAGCGAGAGGGAAAAGGGGTAAATAAAAAACCAAAAGTAAAAAGGTATTAACAAAATTATAAATGTACCTTTGCCAAAGCAACCAAATGCAATCAGTGATCCTAGACTGAGTATGGGATATTTAACATATGATAGAGAATAACTTATGGGTGTTTAAGAAAATAAGTATATAGATTATGTGTTAGAAATAATTACACAACTACACACATAATAAATTCCTAGAATATGAAAATGTTATGATAGAAATATAGGGAAATATTCTCATAAAATATGCCTTCATTTACCAAGGGTTCATTAAACTGTAATGTCATTTACAGTGTCAGTCAGTTTTGCTTATGATATTTGAAGTATAAATATTCCTCAAAGCTTAAGCAGGCCCTACACCCTGCCAGGGCAGCACAACCCTGTCAGCGGATGTGTGGGTGAGCCACCCTCCAAGTCATGAGCATGGGGCAGCTGTCACCATTTCCCATCTGGCAGACCAACCAACCCTATAGCTGTCCAGGTCCAACTTCAAGGTTATGACTCAGCCTGCCCCAGCATCCACCCCATCTATGATCTTCTGGAGCAAGGGAAGTGACCTGATCCATAGTCTCAAAGCTTCAGGATCTCCATAATACAGGGCTCCAGCGGGATGTCCAGGAGTCCAAGTGGGGGCCCAGTATAGAACATGTAGTAGAGGTCAGGGGCCTCAAACCAGACCAAAGACTCCTTGCAACGAACACTTACTTGCAAGTAGAGATGTATGGACCAAAGAATTACAGTGTGACTTGTTGGGTTACACTGTAGATTACATGACAAGACTTTTAAATAATCCCCTAACCCCCTTTTAAAAAATTTTTCTCATTTTATATTTTCTTAATTTTTTTTCTCTTGAATTTTGTTTTATTCAGGGAGGGGGATGTGGGGTGGAGGGCAGACACATAGGGACAGGGAATGAATGGGATTAATATGCATGATGCGAAAAACACATAGGAGAAATAAATTTTATTAATAAAAAATATTCCTCAAAGCTCATCTTGATGCTTTAAGAGAAATTGGAATCTGGGGCCAATAAAGAGTGGCGCCTCTGCACTGATATTTTGGGTTTTCTGACCAGGGAAAGAAGGGAGAGGAATGCAGATTAAGAGAGAGAGAGTTGTAGCAAAGTCTGTGAGATGCTTAAACTCTGCCCTTGACCTTTGATTGCAGATGATCTAAATGATACAGCTGGGGAAGAAGGGGCACAGTTCAGTGATCCTTACTTCCATGCCAAAATAAGGAGCCCTTAAAGAGTCCTTGAGAGCCTGTAGACCATGACAAGAACGTGTGTCTGGAGAGAAGGTTTGGAAAATACAGCATTTTTTGGAAAGTAAAGCTTTTTTTTTTTTTTTTTTTTTTTTTTTTTTTTTTTTTTTTTGCCAGCTGCAGAGAGAGAGAGACAGAAAGACAGATAGAGATATCACATTAATTGCCCTGGTTTTATTATTACAAAGAACTCTGGGTCCAAACCCTTGTTTTTTGATTCCTAAATATAACATTTTGCCTGCAGGTCTTACCCTTGTATACCAGGAGGGATGTAACTACTCTCCAGACACACGGAAGTGTGTTACTTTCCATCCCAGATTATATTTTCTGCCTAAGTCTTTCATTTGTGGAATGTTTTACCAATATAACACCACTCGTTGTAAACCATGTCAGGCAAGGGGCTTTGCTATCTTCCATATGCACCTTGAATTATATAGGCTGTACCTCAAGGTAACTCTGACTTCCCAGTGTAGTAGGAATTACTGTCTCCCCTCTCACAGTAAGGAAACTGAGGGATACAAGATTAGACAATGTGCCTAAGTCCACCCTAGCAATCATGAGGCTGAGATTCAAGCATTAAACTTTTAGGCTCCAGAAGGGATATTTAGATTCTTGCCTATTCCTGCCTTCCTGAGTGGTCTTCCCTTCAGGTTAACCTGCTCAGCACCCCAGCAGCTGAGAGATGTTGTCCTTGGGGGACACAGAGCACTGGGAAAACTGACGCCTTGATAAGGTTATCCTTTCCCAGGTTTGCTTGCCCTCATCGGCTTCTATTCATCATCTCCACATAATCCTATCTGATACACTTTTCTGCTCTTCCAACAAATGAGACTTAATCGATGCTAATTATAATTCCCTAATTAGTTTAATGATATTTTCATAGAACTATATAACACCCTGGACATACTTTCCAATAGTTGGAAATATTTTTTTCCAAATAAATTCAAAATGCCTTCATTGGCCTCATCTGTCCCTGCAGGAGTTTTTTAGTATTAATTGAGTCATCAAATCAAATGTATCCACACTTCCTGGTCTTTTTACATTTCATTAATACATTAACTCTTTTTAGCATACATTTCTTAGCCAAACTTCTGCACCTGTCTTGGTTCAATCACTTATCTTGAAATATTTAACACAACCTCTGTCACTTGGTGGCAGTTGGCTTTTAGTAGTTTTATTGACCTATCTAAGCACGGCCATTGAGCTGGTGAATTTTTAGTCAGACTCCTGGAGTTAATCGATTAGACATATTTGGGGACTGCTCACTCCCTGGCATTTCCTTTGGAGGTTCTCCTCACTGGTGGCCTCTGCTGGTGTAATGGGTGGGGGCGGCTGTTTCACGACAAGAACTCTTTCCTTGCTCATGTCTGACGGAAACAGAAGTGGACACTTCATCCACTAGGAATTAATCATGGGCTGATCAAGTAACAAAGGCCAAGACAGGCTCATAAAGGAAGACAGTGTGAAGAATGGTGAAAACGGAAGTAACATCACAAGATCTTGTTTGGTGCTCTTGTGTATTGTGAACTTCTGGCCCGGGGCCAACACTTAAAACCAACTATTTCTTCCCGTGGTAGAAAGTTGGTTGCTCACTACTTTCCTGGTTTCAAGAGGCTTGGCTCCACTTTCAGCAGCTGGATGTTTTGTGAGTTTCCTCTGTCCTTGCAGACAGCAGAACAGCCATCCTCTGTACTGAGGAGAGCATGCTACCAGGCCTGAGCACTGATAGAATCAAGCTGGTCTCAAAAATTTGGATGTGGTGGCAATCACATCAACTGCTATAAGGAAAGAGATGTTTAAATGCAGGAGTAAAAAGTAAAGCAGACACTGGGGTTGAAGAATTCAGCATGGATCTAAATGACTAAGTCTGTAAAGGAGAAACATGCCTGCCATAGGAAGAAATATTAGTTTTTAAGGGTTGGCCCCAGGCCAGAATTTCAAAATCCACATAGCGCTAACCATTCAGCCGGTAAAGAACATGGCAAGGAACAAGAAAGGATTGGCTACGAAGAGCATACAGGAAGGTAGGCTAGGCTCGGCCTGAAAAATGCGTGAAATGGGGATGCATTGTGCCCAGCTGCCTTACCCTCCTGGCACTATACCTCCTATGTTATGGTGGACTGTACCCACAGACTGGGAAGCAGAATAAACTCATCTCCATTTAAGAAAGAAGCTTTTTGTCAAGTATTTCATCCTAGCAATAAGAAAAGGAACCAGGTATAGAAGCTTATTCTTAGTTGCTATGCCACCCTTTCTTCTGTCTGCCTACCCAGGTGGAATAGTGCCATCCATATTCAGGGTGGTCTCCCATCTTCAGTTTAAGCTCTCTGGAAATGCCCTAATAAGACATGCCCAGAGTTCTTCCCTAGGGGATTCTAAATCCCATCAAATTCACAATGGAGATTAACTAGCCTTTTTGCCTGGTTGGAACTCAGATTATCACAGGCCTGTAAGTTAGAGACTTCAGAAAGCTCCACTTTGGTGGAAATATATATATTTAAGACAGGTATGCAAGAAGGAAGGGACAGCAAACTCATTCACTCACCGTGTCACCTTCAATTAGACATCAAACTAAGAAGTGAGAGGAGCTGAAGTTTGGAAGGAAACCTTAAGAGCTATGGAGCTCTCTTGGTGTATAGCTATAGATTTAATAAGCGGAATTGAGATGCCTAAGTCCACTGCTCTGCCTTGCTTTCTGGGGGAACAAGTGGTCAGACCTGTTTCTGTCATTTGTGCTAAAGCACATCCTGTTTCCCACCTACAAAACTCTGCAGGTTTCAATACGTACACTCAGTTTTCCCAGGGGTCGTTTTGACCACCTCTCAGAGTTTTAATGCAAATTCATGCAACTTGGTTGCAGACAGGCAATTATTTATGGTACCTCCACATATGTAAATCACCCTAGTCTTCTGGGTAGTCAAAGCAATTGGTGCCCCAGGCTTTTCATGTTTTGTCATTTTTGATTAACATCAAGTTTTCCCAAGAAATGATGCCTGAGGTCTCTGGCTCACACTCCTCATCAATTTCTCCGACTGCACTGCATTCGGTTTTTCAGATTAGATTGTGTCTCGAAGACACAATACTATGCAGTCTGCTCTGTAGTCAACAACAAGTGAGAATATGTGATCTCTCACCTGCCCATCCCTTCCTGTTTGGACTTGTTATCATTACCAATTATATCTATTTAGCTGGTATACCAAACAATATAAATCACACACACAAAATCGTATACCAAATGATGTTGGTGTATAAATACTTTATATAATGTTTAAATTAGGTTATGCGTATCTGTCTCCAATAAATCTTATGGTAAAAGTGATGAAAAATTTCAAAACCCTTTCTTCCAGCTTTTTGAAACTCACAGTACATTATCATTATTCCTGATCTCAGTGCAGGACACCGACACATCAGAACCTCTTGCTCCTGCCTGGTCTCAGCACAGGGCAACGACACACCTGAAACTCTTACTCCTGCCTGGTCTCAGTGCAGGACAACGACACAGCAGAACCTCTTGCTTCTGCCTGATGTAGGAACAACTGATCCATTTTTCTCCATCACTCTCTCCCAACTACTACCCCAGCTTCTAAAAAGCCACCATTCTATTCTCAACTTCCATCACAAATTCTATGCACAAGTGAATTAATGCAGTACTTTGCCTTCTTGTGTCTGGTTTAATTAATTTAGCATACAGATCTCTAGTGTAGTATCCATAATGGCACAAATTGTCATTTAATTCTTTTGTATGATTGAGTAATATTGCATTTACTACCAAAATATGGTATAATTACCATGTTTTGTTTATCCCATTCATCATTTAATGGATGCTTCTCATTTCTTGGCTACTGTAAACAGTGCTGCATTGTAACACGGGACTGTAGCTGTCTCTTTGATATATAGATTCTATTTCCTCTAGATGTCTGACTCAGCTGTCCCAGATGAAGAGGCGAGGTTTGCAGCTGCTCAACTCCAAAGGCAGCTTCAGTCCCCTTAGATAACACCTCCTCAAAGCAGTCTCACATCTGAGGTGGAAGAATCAAGCTTCCATATCACAAAGCTTATTAGAACTGAATGGTCAGATGAATGCCAGTTAGTTGAGATGTGAGCAGGATCTTAGACAGAAAAGACTGCCTCCAGCACTAAGGGAAAGGGTTCTAAAATGAAAACACACTGAGTTACGAGCTGGATTTTAACGTGCTATCGCTGCAATCTTATTTAACAACTTCATTAGAAGGTAATCAGCAAGAATAAATTGAAATTATGGAACTCACAGAGACAAAAAAAAAAAAAGTAAGAGAGAAATTCCAGGAAGGAAAGACCCAAAAGCTAGAAGTAAAACTAGATAAAACAGGATATTATATAAACATCTGACCTGGAAAGGAAGCGAATTTTCAACGCAATTACAGTCTGAATCAAAGATAAATCTGCAGCAGAATACAATGGGCCCCTCATCCTCTTTGCTCTGGGCTTCAGTAGAGGAAGTGGTCCATTCTTCACACTTTTAGTAAAAGCGTTATTTCATTTATGAGAATGTGAGACCTCCATTTTTTCTAGATGTACCTATGCCCCCCTTCTTATGTGCTGGGAGACAGCTGGCTCCAGCCACCACTACCGAGTGACAAGGTCCCTAAAGATCAGCTCACCCAACTTCACCTTTGGAGAAGTTAGGGGAGGCTCTGACTATGAACTTGGAATATATGTTACAACAGGCAGCATCATACAGCCCTTCTCCAGAGAGGCCACCTTCCAGGAGGACAGGACTCAGGTAAAAGAAGTTAAGAAGGTGCTGTTGGTGCAGTCTTCCCTGGACCTCTCTTTGGGATCTACCACCGTAGAACATTATGGTTCTCCTGGCGCAGGATGGGCAAGCCTTGTCTCCTATCTATTCTTAGTTAGAGAAGGCACGCATATCAATAGCATAGGAAGCTTGTTTCTTATGACACAGGTGTCCAGGCTACTTACCCAAGTTGCCCACAGTATCTGAAAAATACCTTTTTTATTCACTATTCTATTCTACACCAAACACTTAAACATAACTTCTGAGAACCCCTCCCCCACCTCCCCAGTATACATTTTTTTCCCAGGGATTTCCCATTTCTTGAATAGCTTTCATTATGCTTATTTTGAACTCATTCCTCTTTACCTCAAAGGAAAATTAATTTCAACGCTGTGGAGTTGTAACACATTAATAGTAAGCTCCAAGTCATCAGTAATTCATATGTGTTCCATTAAATAAAGAAATCAGAGCACTTCCCCTTAGTGTCACTACCCAAGAGCAAACCCAGATTTGAATTCTCCCTGTCACTCTCCCCATGTCTTCTATCCTCTGTCTGTCAGCTATATGAGTCTGGTCTGTGCCCAAGTAGACTAAGTTATGAACCTATCCCCGGGTCTATGTCCGTTTCTCTGCATGTCTGTTCCTAGCAAAGAGCTATGCTCTCTCTTTTGTTGAGCAGCACAGAAAGCATCACATGGGAAAGGAAAGAGGAATACTTTATGGAAATCTTGAAAAGCATCTTAAGTTGCCAACTCAGACTGACCCCAAGTGACTCAAATAACAGACAGTACTTCAAACCTCTTTGTTTATCAAGCCATAGCCAACTGTTGCGTTTGGCATTTATGGCAAATATTCATCTTCTAATATTGCTCTCCACTGCTACTTTTGTTGTTTCCAGCAAATGATTATCAGAACACACATGGATTACTCTGGATGAAGTGTATAAAACAGCACATAACTTAAGATTACAACTACGCACTAGTTTAGGTTGTAAAGTTGATTATCTGGGACAACAAAGACAAGTAAGATTGTTCCATTGTTCTCTTAAAGGCAAGTTCAACAAACAGGCCGAGTACACAGGAGGATGGCAGTCTTGACTCTTAAGTGACTCAAGGGTGACTTTCTAAGTCAGCTTTGAGCTCCAGCAAAAGCTCCGGTCTCTTAGAAATTAAGAGATATAATGTATTGTCACATATGACCATTTAGTTGAACTAAATATCACCTACAGTTATTTACTTATGTTATCTTTATGGCAGGAGCCCGTCTATGACATCCATCTGGACCACAGGTATTGAGAACCCCTGCCTTACACCTGGAATGTCTGTTTCACCTTTCTGTTCATTATTCTGTTTTTCTAGTAATCCCACTCCTCCTCTTCTCTAGGTCCACTCTACCAATTGCTCATCTCTTAACCATCAACAAGAAACACAGTCTCATAATTGTTAACATCTTTCTAATCTCCTTATCAAGTCCTTGAAAAGAGACTAGAGTGTGGTTCATTTGGCAGAGTGCGAGCTTGCTTGCCATGACTTTTCTTAGGAAGATGTGAACGAATGTCTATTCACCCCAGGAGGGACACTAGTGTCAGACCAAAGACACAATTCCAGCTTGATGAATCAATGAATTTATTGGGGTTACTTACAGAACCATGAGTGAGGGGTTACACATAGGAGCATGAGTAATTCAAAATCACTTGCATCACAAAAGGAAAGTACCAGTCCAGTAACCACAGGGAATGACTCTCACGATCTGTATCAGTTCATTTCCATCCCAATATACCATGGTACCCCTCAAGGTCACCTGTAGCCATGGGAAAGGATTTGGCAGAAAGTAGTAAATGGATGGACTCTTGGGTAAGAGTCTGCTTACCTTTCCCACTTTCATAACAGTCTGTTATTACTATAGATTTAACTGTTGCTGTACTCTTGTTATTCATATATTTTATTGTCACTTTTTTGTAAAATGTTTTTATTATTGCTTGACACTTCCATAATTTAAATAGCGAATTTAGCCATTCTTACTCCAAATCCCCTTTTCATGTCCTTTTTTATAACTGAACCCTTTCATCACCAAAATCCCACATCCTAGGTTTACTTGCTTCATTCCCATAACTACAGGATCAAGGCATCTGTGGTCACAACAGCAATCTGCTCCATGGTGGTGATAGTCATTGTATTAGTTTTTTTGTTACTAAGATAAAGCATGACCACAATAGTCACTTATTTTTAGTGGTTTTTACCAGTGACAGATATCCATCCACTAGAAATGAAAGTTTCTTAGAACAAAGGAAAACAACAGCAGTAGTAACACAATTTGTAGAAGGTATTGACAGGCATATCACAGCTAAAAAAAAAAGTGTTGTTCAGGGAAATAGATAAGGATCTAGGTGCATTCTTCTACATGTAAACATACAGTTATGCAGTTATGCCAGCACCATTTGTTGAAGATACTTTCTTTTTTCCCGTTGTATAATTTTGGCCTCTTCGTCAAAAATCAGGTGTTCATAAGTATGTGGATTTATGTCAGGGTCTTGGATTCAATTTTACTCATCTACCTATCTGTTTTTATGCCAGTACAATATTGTTTTTATTACTATAGTTCTACAGTAGAGCTTGAAGTCACGGATTGTGATATCTCCAGCAGTTCCTTTATTATACAGGGCCGTTTTGACTATCTTCGGTTTTTTGTTTTTCTATATGAAAGTGAATATTGTCCTTTGAAGGTGTGTGAAGAATTTTCCTGGAATTTTGATGGAGATGGCATTGGATCTGTAGATTGCTTTTGCTAAGATTGCCATTTTTCCTGTTAATTCTATCAATACATGACCATGGGAAATCTTTACTTTTTCTGATATCTTCTTTAATTTCTTTCTTCAAACTCTTAAGGTTCTTGTCATGTAGGCCTTTCACTTTCATAGTTACCCCAAAATATTTTATAGTATTTGTGCCCATTGGAAAAAGTGATGGTTCTCATTTCCTTCTCAGCCCATTTATCATTTGGATATAGGAGGACTACTGATTTTTGTGTTAATCTTGTATCCAGTCACATTATTGAAGGTGTTTATCAGTTGTAGGAGTTCTATGAGGATATCTTTCTTAAGTGTTATCAAGGTCCAATACAGACTTCACTTTCTCCTGTATGCAGCCATCCCCATGAGCCATGATTTATCCATTAGCCACAGCTGGTAACTGAAAGTCCATTGGGATAAGCAAATTATCTCTACTTTTATAGGCTTCCACTTCCTCCAACCACACAAGACACCTTTACACTCTTGGCCATCAGGCAAAACTAAGCCACGTCATATTGAGGATCTGTCTCAGTAATTTTCCACTCCCACCACACTAGTCTGCAGAGGAGGCTCCTCTATGGGAGGATAATTGCTCACCCACAGCATAAGCCTAGTTTTCTTTAACTGAAAGAATTTACCTCCATATCCACCTACTGCTTCCCACTGTCTCAAGTACTTTAGGGAGTTGTCATGAATTAAGACATTACTTGCTTTCCAAATCCATCCATCCCCAAGCACTCTGCACATCACCAAAAGAACAACAAATCTCCAAGTCAATATGAACCCTTTGGTCTTTTGCAGGCAAAGTTCCATGCAGTTTAGCAATGGCCTCATGAAAGTTTAAATTCTTTATTTGTCAACCTATTTCCTATATTCTCTAGCATATTCCATTACATGCAGCTGTAGGGAGCTGGATCTTAGATTATGGTCATGTGACTCTTCCCTGTTTACTTCTATGAGAGAACATTAATAGACCTGTTAGCATTACCATCCCTCTAGGTATGAGCATGTGGTTTCACTTATTCCATTGTCATGATTACTAGATGAAGGTCGTTTGTAAGTCACCATGTCAATTTCTGCTATATGATGACAGTGACCATGTTAGATCAGTAGGAAATCATTTCACTATTACATCTGTTCTAAATGCCGGACACCATACAATATGTTGGAAGACCCAGGAGTCCTATAAACATGACATCAAACTTAAAGTTAGTTGTTTTCTATTAGAAAAATAATGGGAAGAAAACCTGTGTCTTCTTTCAAGGTGGAAAAGGAGTGCTTTTGCAGTAATCAAATATTAAGTTCGCATTTCAGTGAAAGGATGGATGTGTACGGACAAATGTACAGAGATTTAAGACACAAGATCTACTGGAGGGAAGTCAACAGATGTAATCAAGGTCCAACATACTGCCTCGAGCTCTAAGAAATAGTGTGGTTAGACCAGGGGCGGGATCATGCTCTACGGTACCTAGGAAAAAAAAATCAAGTATTTTTAAGTGAATTTATCATGTGCTTTCCTTTCCAAACACAAACAACAGCATATTCCTAGTAGGGAGAAGCAAGCCAGGCAATGAAACAATTACAGGGAAAATAGAGCAGCGCATTTGTTTAAGACAGGCAGACGGCACTGTAAATGTTCTGGTGGTCAACTGGGGCACTGTGAACTCAGGCATGGAAAAGAAAAGAGCAGGAAAACGCTGCTACCCTGCGATGATACTGCAGCACTTCATTCTGCTCCGGTGCACACGATTCCTTGCCCAGAGTCCTTGAGATATGTGTAGCAGAGATAGCCACAAATCTCTCCTTTCTACCACTTCTACCTTTCATCTTCACTGTCCTGGCAGCGAATAAAGCATATAGTCACCACAGCCTTGTGCTTAGAGTAACCTTGGCCAATCAATACTATCTCAGATATCTGGTGGAGCCCTGCTGTCTTTTGCTCTTAGGGTCATCTGGTTTCCCTTTGCAGCGATACAAAGCAGATTTCATAACTGGTCCAATGTGCTAACCTCACTGTGGAGAAGATCAGGACGTCCTTATGTACAGAAAGAACAGATGCCTGTGTCCCCAGACCAGTAGCAGCACAGCCAGAGCCAGAGGCACAGCTCTGCGGTGCTGCCTACAACAACCGGAGAAGTTCTTGCCGAGACCTCTGTCCAGCTGAGGCCAAGATGCTTGCCTGTGTTACAGGAAAGGATTTCAGGGTGAGCCACGATAAAGCAAAAATGGAGTTTATTAGGAGATTCTTTTAATGCAGAATAAAGAAAAGCATTAATAGAAAGTCACTCAGGGCAAAGGATTGTACATATCCAAGTATGATCCTGGGCCTCTCAACAGTCATGCTAAGCATGCTGACAAAGCATTGTATACAGTTTGGCGGCTTCTGAGGTCACATGCCAGGGGACTGCTAAGGTGATTTAAAGTGATTATTTGTTTTCTTTTGTTAAACTTGTTTCTCCTTTTTTGGTAAATGTGATCTTGTAACCCATAGGTTACAAGAGTCAAAGGAGTCTTCGGACACAGGGGATTGAAGACTTCCGTTTTTATTGTAAGCAAAGTTGTAGCGGTCTTTACGAGGTTCCCAGAAACTGGCAGGTTTACAGGTGGGAAAGGAGGGAAGACTGGCTATTTAGGCCTTAGGGGTGACTAGTTTTAATATTTGTGTTTGAAAGAACTGTATATAAAAAGAATCTTGTCTCTATGCAGGCAATCTTTACAGAAAAAAAAAAAGTGTAATCATGCTGGAATCCTTGACTCTTCACTGAGACATCAACCAGACTTCAGAGTGAGGGTTCCTTCTGATCCCCATGTTCCCTGAATTTTTCCTGTCCTCCTCTGCCTGATCAAGAACACTAACCTACCCTCAAGACTTCCCACTACCTCTGCCTCACTGTGGGAATGACCCTTTTCAGTTACTCTGTGTTTGCCTCCATGAGGCAGGCGATGTAAACTTATTTACTGATACAGCACAGATATCCCAGGCTGGTAGTCTGTACAAACTCAGAAAGACTGTTGTGAGTCTTCATCTGTCCTGCCTGCCAGCTCCCAAATCACAGCTTCTTAGTAATTACGAAAGCCCAGCTGACAGCTTAGACTTGCCTCTACCTAGCTCTTATAGCTTAAATCTGTAGCTAAAATTCCTGCTTAGCTATTGGCCACTCAGCTCTTTATTAAACCAATTAAACTGACACACATTTACACAGTGTAAACAAATATTTCACAACAAAAGACTTCCTTTTGAATAATGGATTTGGAAGCATTTCAAATGTTTTAAAATTTGCTTTGAAAAACCACAAACAAAATCAATCTTTCCATTTTTCTTCTCTGTTCTGGTTTTCTCCTCTTTTTAAAAACTTATTTGAGAATTTCATACACGAGTCCACCACATTTGCATCATTTTGACCCTCCCTCTCCCCACCCAGCTCCTCTCAAATTCATAACCTCTTCTTCTGTAATTATTGTTGTCACGGTTTTCTCTTCTTAATCAATATATTTTTATTCTAAATAATACAGATTGCTTCCAGCTTAATTAGATAGACGTGCTAAGGTGGATTTCATGAGAGATATCCTTTTGTAAAGCTGACTGCTTGCAGAAAAGGAAGCTGGGATAAGAGGTTTAACCACAAACCACAGAACAAAGGAAACCCTTACATTTACAGACATGAGGTGAGGTTGTCTGGGCTTACAGGGTATGGGTGTCTGAGCTTACAGGAGAGAGATGTCTGAGTTCAAGACATCTTAATGGACAAATTAAGAGAAGCACTAGAAGGAACACAAGGCAGACCCGATTCTCTCTACAGAGGTGGTATCTGCGAACTCTTATAAGTTGAGTTACTAAATCCCAATATAGCTCAGAATCACCTTGATTGTTTATTAAAACTTAAATTGCTCAACCTAAGGTTCTGATAGAGTGGTTCTCAACCCTATGAGTGGAGCCTGAGAACCTGCATTTCTGATAAATTTCTGTAAGCTGGCATCCCAGGGACAACACTAAGAAATATAACACTTTAAGGCAAGTGTGGACCCTGCCTAAAATTAACATCCAACACAAAAGTGAACAATGAGCCCAGATATCTGCACCTCCTCCTATTTTTTAGAAAATTATGGCTGACTGGATCTTTAAATCTTCATTTCAAAATTGGTTAAAAAAAACAAGATAAGATAATCTATAAGCAACTATGGTATGCAGTCCTAAAGACTGGTACAAGAAACTAGGATCACAGAATTGACTACCAGATTAATCATATATGATAATAAAAAATTTTTCTAAAATGATTACAAGAGACCCAAGTTTAATTTACAATCCTCTGAAGTCTCCTACTATCAGACAAATGAATTATATAACAGCCTTCAAATTATGATCATTGCCTATTTATTTTTCAAGTATTCCTTTAAAACTTATTTTTGTTTTTTAAGATAGAGTATCTCTATGTAGCTCTTACTGTCTAGGAAGTTACTCTTTAATTACCTACTCTGGGTCAAGTATTATGACACATGATCTTAGCCAAAAGACTAAGGAACGATTATGCCAAGAGTTAGAGTAGACCCTGGGGAAAACACAGAACCTCTATCTCCAGAACATTTTAGGCAAATATAAAAAAGCAACTCCAAAAAGGTAGCTATAACAGTTTAAATCCTGAGCTCAGCAAATCGCTTTAGTGTTAAGTCTGTTGGTGTTCTCTGGATACTGAAGGCAGCTTATTCTCACTTTGGATAAAATTAGGAATCTGCAGCAATGAGGCAAAAATTGACTTGGCCATTTTCACTTGTTTGGCAAGATACAAATCAGGCCCTAAGATGCCAAAGCATGTTCTTGGCCCAGCTCTTTACTCAGTTCTCAGAGTTCTTGGAGTGTATAAGGGCACCATAGAACTGAAAATGGGGAGGGCTACTGACCAGGCATCTGTGAGCCTGATTAAGAAATCCAAGCCAATGGTTATGGGCCATGGAAGAAGAATGCTGCCTTGGGCAGACAGCAAAGAACAAAGCAGAAATGGTCCTCCCCAAAGAACCTTCCCCTACACTCCTTGATCAAATATACAGGAAGTCATTTCTTCCAAACTCCCAGTGTGTTAGCTCTAAAATTCAGGCTGCTGCCTCACAATATTTCTAAGTATTCCAGTTTTATTATCTTCACATAATGGGCAGAGAGGACACGCTTTAAATCTACAACCACGGGAGGGTTCTAAAAAGGGGTTATGCCCCTGGACAAGATAATGTGTATTTAATAGCACATGCCTCATCTTCCCTGGCCTTTTTGTTCTTTTTCTGTGAGAAGAAAAATTAATTCACCCCATTTCCCCTTATGAATAAATATCTCATCTTCAAAAGAAGAGAACAATGTTGATCTTAAGTGACCCTAAAATAGCCCATGCTTTATCAGAAGGTGAGGCCTCCCTGGAATTCCTGTAAATAATGGGCCTGAATATTTTTCTGTGGGCTCCGTGGAAATTATATATCTATAAACATAACCATAATGCAGGAGTTTTCTTCAAAGGACTGTGACCTTGGAGCCAGGCTTGTCAAATGAGTGTGGTGACGCGATCATACCCAATCAAATCACACTCCCTCTTTTAAATGTAAAAGTAACAGGATATCACAATATTATTAGACTTTAATGTTGTAGAGGTAAAAGAATTATCAGTTGAATCAATAATTAATCAAGCAAATAAAACCAAACACTATTGTAACCTCATCTTACAACGAGGTAAAGCATTTGTGCATATTAAGTTAAATTTTCAAATAATTGACTCTGGAGTTGTAATCAGACAAGGAAAGCTTTAGCTAAAGTGGAAGAAGAGGTGGGGGCAGTAAGAAAACACTTTGCCCATTCTGGGGTGTCCTGGCACTTAGTGGCATGAAGCCATGAAGGGTAGGTGGGGCCACCTCTGATCCTCTCAAGAGGACAAGGCTGTTTTCTACATTGAGGGTTTTGTTCAGGGGCATGCTCAGTAGCTTTGGCTCTTGCCAGCTTGTAAGTATGCATGAAAGAAACTGGTGCATCAGATTTTCCAGCATAAAAGCCAAACCCCAGGGCAACCATAACCAGCAGCATCAGCACCATAAACAGCATCATCACCAGAGTCTAGCACAGGGGCTGGCAGCCAGGAGCTGCTGCAGATGGTCCTTAACTCCACAGACCAGAGAAGCTGAAGCTGCACTGGACTGACTGCTTTGCTGGGTGCTTTCATCCCTGGGGCTGGGTGCACAGTGCCAGAGGGGCCCTTCTGACCCTACTTTCCTTTTTCTTTTCCTGTAACTGCTCAGAAGTGGTTGTCCTGTTTCTGAGGAAACATGCAGGATGATTATCAAGTGTTTCTCTTGGTTGTAATTTCGTTTCCTCCTACAGCACCGCTACGCAGTACTTCATAACATTTGTGTTAGCATAGCAGTTCTCAACCTGTATGTCATGACCTGTTTGGGGATTGAATGACCCTTTCACAGGGGTCACCTAAGACCATTGTAAAACACAGATATTTATCTTATGATTCATAATAGTAGCAAAATTACTTAGGAAGTAGCAATGAGAATAATTTTATGGCTGGGGGGTCATCACAACATGAGGAACTGTATAAAAAAGTCGCAGCATTAGGAAGGATGAGAACCATGGCATTGGCCAGATGCTTGTTATTTCTTAACTCGAGGGGTGGGGTTGCAAATGATGGATCTTTTTTCACCCATCATTTTACTCTCAGATAGTAGGGAAGGGAGAGATTTGGTTTTAGGGTCATAGAAGCTCCATTCCAAAGCAAAATCAAAATGTTAATAATATTAGCCTAATGAAGCACAGAAGGTAATTTCTGTCCTGAAGAACCTTAACCTTGTGTTCTAAGTACCATTACCCATCACCTGCATTAGTCTAACCCCAGTAATTCCAAAACCTAGATATGTAATGTGTTATATATCTGGGAATGTAAAAGAAAAATGTTATCTAATTTCTTTGTTTCGGTATAATGTTCTTAAAGTACTAGTATGAAAATGATCTTTCTGTCCTATTCTTTTTTTTGTTAATTACATTTTTTCCCGTTTATTTATTTATTAAAGATTTCTGTCTCTTCCCCGCCACCTCCTCCCATTATCCCCCCCTCCCCCAATCAAGTTCCCCTCCCTCATCAGCCCAAAGAGCAATCAGGGTTCCCTGCCCAGTGGGAAGTCCAAGGACCGCCCACCTCCATCCAGGTCTAGTAAGGTGAGCATTCAAACTGCCTAGGCTCCCACAAAGCCAGTACGTGCAGTAGGATCAAAAACCCACTGCCATTGTTCTTGAGTTCTCAGTAGTCCTCATTGTCCTCTATGTTCAGCAAGTCCGGTTTTATCCCAGGTTTTTTCAGACCCAGGCCAGCTGGCCTT
>NW_004949109.1:4953559-4957120 GCF_000317375.1 Microtus ochrogaster | reverse complement strand
TCATAAGAATCTTGTTAGTTTGAAAATACTCCCTAGATAATATAATGTTGTTCCGATTTCATTCTTTTGTAAGATATAGCCACAAGAGATGAAATATTTTTGCTTATCATTCTCACTTGACAAAATAAAAAATTGGCACTTAGACATTGTCCCTCGGATTTCCTTTGGAAATCTTCATTGTTAATGAAATACAGAAATCCTGACCCCTTTCCTCTGCTCTAGAATTCTGTGAAGAGAAAGCCCCAGTTGCCACCATAGACCACAATAGGATGCCTGGGAGACTTCGCTGCTCTGTAAGAAACAGATCAGGTGGCTGTCGCTGGTGGCCCTGAGGTCATAACCATTCTGCAGATATTTCAAAAGGATACGGTAATTAAGTTAATAATCCCTGTTGTTATAAACACTAGATGTGGCATTGTTCATTTATTGCCTTCTAACATCCATGATATCGATTTACACAAGAATAACTAGGGGAAGTACTGGTATTGAAGACTCTGGGAAGGGAACTGGGATCAAAGGCTCCTAGATTAAAGGGTTGATTTAGGATAGATGTTAAAAGACATCATGAGAACAGCACACTTATTACAAACAAGAAATCCCGGTCCTACCTACAGTTCTGTCTGGTGACGAGGATGCCAGTTCCTGTGAAAACAAAACGAAAACGGAAGTAGAATTGAAAGAAGTTAAATTGCTACTCGTGTAATTAAAATAAACATGCTTATATTTAGATACCTTTAATTTACACTTAAAATGCAGTTTCATAGATATTGTAGGCAGGGCCACACAGGAAGAAGAATTTGAACTCTAAATGTGTGCTTGTGTAAATAATGTGTACAATTACCATGTATATGCTTTACAATCCTAACAAGTTCACTTATCTAGTCATCTTTTTTGAGATCATATTGTATAACGCTTCCATCTGGCCTCATTTGAGAAACTCAGAAAGCATCATTTAAGTTGCTAGGGAGTTCCACTTCATCAACCACAGACATCCACATTAAAATAGTTTCACAGACTCAACAATAGAGATAAATTTGATATGTGGTTAAAGAGAAATTTCAACAAAACCTGAAAATTCAATATAGCAACTGCTCAAGGTGTTTTCAGGACTAGCTCTCAGTATTATCCTATGTCACAATTGCTTTGGCAAAGCGCTCATGGAAACTTCTGGAAAATCTAAACACTCCTGCAGAGTGGTAGACTTTTTAATTTATCAACTGGACTGACACGGGACTATAGTAGAACACTTGCTTTAACTCAGGCTCAATTTCTCCACTTAGCACCATTCTCTAGGCAACTTTCCAGGCTTACAGCCACTTTCTGGAGGCCCTGGGTGAGTGTTTATGTTCAGCATCTGTTATGGGAGTGAAATCTGTCTTTATACCTCTGTGAATGTCCACTCTGCCCTGCAACTGCCTGTGTGGGGTTTGTTCCACATTTAACTTTTATCTTTGATTAATGAACACAAAACATTTTGTGTATAACAGGGGCACAGACTGCAACCCATAGGCCAAATCCAATGAATCACCTGTTTTTGTGACTGAAAGTTTTATTGACTGACATACTGATCATTTATTTAGATATTGTCAATCAGTGCTACAACAATTGAATCATTGTTGCAGAGACTGTACAAGCTGTTACATTTAAAGTGGTGTGTGTGTGTGTGTGTGTGTGTGTGTGTGTGTGTGTGTGTGTGTGTGTTGTTTCTGTACTACAGAAAATGTTTGTTGAAGATGCTCTCTTTTTTCCATTGTATACTTTTAGCTCCTTTATCGAAAATCAGGTGTTCATAGGTTTGTGGGTTAAAGTCAGGGTCCTATTCTTGGTAGTTTGAAATGATAGTGGTTTTGTAGGTTTGCGGTGTGTCTGTATGGGTTAACATAACAGCTTTCACTGCCTAGGCATTCACCCTAAAAATGAAAAAGTTCTGAGTGTATGTGCTATTCAGTCTTACCTCCAGCTGTGTCCACTGGGGGTGTGGAGTTGCTGAGGACTGCAGGGTTGGCCTGCTTTTAAAGAGAGGGCGATCGTGTTTTTCTGAAGCTGTTTACTTCTTCAGCTTTTAAATATCTTAACACCCCAGCTTTTCCTTCCTCTTTTGTAGTTAATATTGACTCAGAAGTGTTTTTCCACTGTTGTCAAGGGAGGAGCACACGAGGAACTGGCCCCTCAGCCTCCCAAAATATTTATTTTCTCTACTTTAAAATGTAAGTTTGGGTCCCTTGTAAAAATTTAACATATGGTATAAAAAATTCTTTCCAGAGTTGTCCAGCAACTTTAATGAGGCAGACACAACTTTCAAGTGTTTACTGGTTGTTCTCTTCCCTTCTCCCTGAAGCGTCCTCTGTCTCCAATATAGGACTTATCCCAATATTTGCTTGTCAATTATTCATGGTCTTGGTTCTAGGGGGAACTAGGTCACAGCTGGGCTCTGAATCCGCTTCTAATACCTGCTGTGTGAATAGTGTTCACCTCTCCCTGCTTCTCTCAACCTGTGAAGCAACGGCCATGCTGACTTCCCTCACTGTGTATCGCCACTGAGTAACTATTGCATTCACGGGCCACAGAGGCTCAAAGGAGAACCCTAAAATGATGGCCAAAATGCATCCCCTCTGCCAATGATCCATTTGTAGAGTTTCAAAACTTTCTCTCCCTAATCAAATGGTATTTTTCAATGCTTGAGAGTTTGCCACAGGGTGTACTACTCCCTCTCTGCAGCCCCTGAATGGGAGGGTAGGAGGATGCTACTTGAATCAAGTAGGGGGACCACTAGCATCACCATCAGTGTGATTTAAACAGAGGCAATGTTGCCTTGAGCTCCCTAGGACAGTCGAGGGCTGGGATAAAATGCCATCCTTCCTTCACTTACTTAAAGTCATCAGCCTGCCCTGCCTCCAGGCTTCTCTCACTACAGGAAGAACGTCCTTTTATTAATATTTTTGCTTTCCATGTCAGTGGAAACTCTGCAGCAGTGCCTCACAGCTTCTCAGGGTGCAGCCAGACTCTCTCAATCTCTAGATAAACTTCACCTGCAGAGCAAATGATCAGGCATGGCTAACCACAGTGACTCTGTTGGCAGGGTAAGAGAGGACCTTCATCATTTACTGGCATTGTTTCCCAATTGTTCAAGATACGGAGATAATGAGAAATCTCAGAGAAATCTCAGTTAGAGGAAGGAGTTGACTAAGAATGCAAACTGCTTCAAAGTAGTACAGAGGAAACGGTATTAAAAACGTTTGTGAGTCCAGCTAAGCACAGAACGGAGCAGCGCTGTGTCTTGGTTTGGACTCCTGAGCACTTAGCAGTTCATTCCTGTGTCTTGAGAGCAAATTTTCTGTATTTTTCAAATGCCTTACGAAAACACCAGTTAACTAAAGGCCTTTTACTTGTTATTTGTTTATTTATCTATTTTTATATGTGTGCATGGATATATAGGGCATGTGAATATATGTGTATGTGGTGTATGGGGCATGTGAATATATGTGTATATAATGTATGGGCATGTGAATATATGTGGTGTATGTGTATATGGTGTATGGGTATGTGAATATATATGTATGT
>NW_004949109.1:4937943-4953114 GCF_000317375.1 Microtus ochrogaster | reverse complement strand
TGTATGTGTATATGGTGTATGAGCATGTGAATATATGTGTATGTGTATATGGTGTATGAGCATGTGAATATATGTGTATGTGTATATGGTGTATGGGCATGTGAATATATGTGTTTGTGTATATGGTGTATGGGCATGTGAATATATGTGTATGTGTATATAGTGTATGGACATGTGAATATATGTGTATGTGTATATGGTGTATAGGCATGTGAATATATGTGTATGTGTATATGGTGTATGGGTATGTGAATATATGTGTATATAGTGTCTAGCTCTGTCACTCTGAATGATTATTCCCGTGAGACAGAGTATCTCACTGACACCAGAACTTTCTGGTTTTTGTCCAAAGACGATTTAACATTTTGAAATTTTGAAATTTTTTTAAAATTTCATTTACATTCCAAACACAGGTTTCCTTCCCACACCCCTTCACCTCCTCCTCAGTCCACTCCCTATTCACATCTCCCAATGGGTGAGGGATCCCATGGGAAATCAACAAAGCCTGGCACACTAAGTTGGGGCAGAACCAAGCCACTCCCCAATGAATTAAGGCAGAACACGGCATCCCACCACAGGGAATGGATGCCAATAAGCTAGCTCATGCACGAGGGCTAGATCCTGGTCCTACCTCTAGGGGCCCCTCAGATAGTCCAAGCTTCAGCACTGTCTCCATACATATGGAGGGCCTAGTTTGGTCCCATGGAGACTCCTTAGCTGTCTCTGTAAATTTCTCTATCACGATCTTGACCTCCCTTGCTCATATATTCCCTCCTCCCTCTCTTGGACTGGATTCCTGGAGTTTGACCTGTTGTTTGGTTGTGTGTCTCTGCATTAGGCCCCATCAGTTACTGGATGAAGGCTCTATGACGATAGTTGGGGTATTCACCAATCTGATTACAGGGGAAGGTCAGTTCAGGCACCATGCTAGAAGACTTAGCTGGGGTCATCCTTGTGACTGCTGGGAGTTTTCCTAGCACCAAGTTTCTCCCCAATGCCATAGAGGCTTTCTCTATCAAAATCTCTTTTTCATTACTCTCTCACTCCATCCCTCTCCCCCTTCGACTATCCCACTCCTTCATATCGCCTACCCCCCATTTACCACCCCTCCTCACCCCCAGTTTATCCAGGAGATCTCATCTAATTCCCTTTTCCAGGGAGCTCCCTGTGTCCCTCTTAGGGTCTTCCTTGCTATCAAGCTTCTCTGGAGCTGTGGATTGTAGTCTGTCTGGTCATCCTTTGCTTTACATCTATTATCCACTTATGAGTGAGTACATACTGTGTTTGTCTTTCTGAGTCTGGGTTACCTCACTAAGAATTTTTTTCTAGTTCCATCCATTTGCCTGCAAATTTCATGATGTCAATGTTTTTTACAGCTGAGTAATACTCAGTGTGTAAACATACCAGATTTTCTTTATCCATTCTTCGGTTGAGGGACATCTAGGTTGTTTCCAGTTTCTGACTATTACAAATAATGCTGCTGTGAACATTGTTGAGCAAGTGTCCTTGTGGTATGATTGAATATTCTTTAGGTATAAGCTCAAGAGTAGTATTGCTGGGTCTTGAGGTAGATTGATTCCCAATTTTCTGAGAAACTGCCATACTTATTTCCAAAGTGGTTGTACAAGTTTGCACTCCCATGAGCAGTGGAGGAGTCTTCTCCTGACTTCACATCCTCTCCAACAAAGCCTGATGGCATTTTTGATCTTAGCCATTCACAGTGTAAGATGTTATCTCAGAGTCATTTTTATTTGCATTTTCCTAACAGTTAAGATGTCAAACAATTCTTTAAGTGTATCTTGGCCATTCTAGATTTTTCTGTTGAGAATTCTCTGTTTAACTCTGTGCCCCATTTTTAAAAATGGGATTATTTGTTATTTTGATATCTAGTTTCTTGAGATCTTCATATATTTTGGAGATCAGTCCTCTGTCAGATATGGGGTTGGCGAAGATCTTTTCCCATTCTGTAGGCTGCCATTTTGTCTTATTGACAGTGCCCTCTATCTTACAGAAGCTTTTTAGTTTCAGGCAGTCCTATTTACTAATTGTTTATCTCAATGTCTGTGCTACTAATGTTATATTCAGGAAGCTGTCTCCTGTGCCAATGCATTCAAGGCTACTTCCCATTTTCTCGTCTATCAGCTTTTGTGTAACTGGATTTATGTTGAGGTCTTTGATCCACTTGGACTTGCATAGTGATATTTCATTTGTATTTTAATAAATAAAGCTTAACTGAAGATCAGAGAGTAAGAGAACCCCACTGATCATCCTTACAAACAAGGAGTGGTGACGCATACTTTTAATCCCAATAGCCACACTAGTTTGCCATAGAAACCAGGCAGTAATGGTGAACACCTTTAATCCCAGCCCTAGGGAGGAATATAAGACAAGAGAAGAGAGCTCCCAGACATAGTCTCATTCTGAGGATTCCTTGAGGCAGGATCGCTATTTTGGACAGAGTTAGAGGTAAGAGCCAGTGGCTGACGGTTTTGTTTTTCAGGTTGAACCCCAATATCTGTCTCTGGGTTTTTATCAGTTGTACCACAAAGTTGGGTTTTATTTGGGGAGATAGATATGGATCTCTTTGCATTCTTCAACATGTGAACATCCAGTTATGCCAACACCATTTGTTGATGATGCTTTCTTTTTTCCACTGTATATTTTTGGATTTCTTTGTCAAAAATCAGGTGTCCATAAGTATGTGGATTTATGTCAGGGTCTTCAATTCAAATTCCTTGATCTACTTGTCTATATTATGCCAATATTCTGATTTTATTACTATAGCTCTATAGTGGAGCTTGAAGTCGGGGATGGTGATACCTCTAGCAGTTCCTTTATTATACAGGATTATTTTAGCTATTCTGGTTTTTTTCCTCCATATGAAGTTGAGTATTGTTCTTTCAACGTCTGTGAAGAGTTGTATTAGGATTTTTGTGGTGATTACACTGAATCTACAGATTGCTTTTGGTACAATTGCCATTTTTATTATGTTGATCTTACCTAGTGAATAACATGGGAGATCTTTCCATTTTCTGGTTTCTTCTTCAATTTCTTTCTTTAGTAACTTAAATTTCTTGTCATACATGTCTTTCACTTGTTTGGTTAGCGTTACTCCCAAGATATTTTATATTTGTGGCTATTGTAAACTGTGATGTTTCTCTGGTTTATTTCTTGGTTCATTTATTATTTTAAACTGATTTTTTTTAGTTAATCTTGTATCCAGTCGTACTGGAGATGTTTATCAGCTGTAGGAGAGCCTAGGTAGAGGTTTTGGGGTCACTTCTGTAAACTATCATATAACCTGCAAATAACGACAGTTTGATTTTTCCCTTTCCAATTTCTATCCCCTTGATCTCCTTTTGTTTCTTATTGTTCTAACTAAAACTTTAAGTACTATATTGAATAGAAATGGAGAGAGTCAGCAGTCTTGCCTTGTATATGATTTTAGTAGAATCACTTTGAGTTTCTCTCCATTTAATTTGATGTCGTCTGTTGGCTCGCTGTATACTGCTTTTATTATGTTCAGATATGTTTCTTGTATCCCTGATCTCTCCAAGACCTTTACCATGAAGGGGTATTGGATTTTGTTGAAGGCTTTTTCAGTATCTAATGAGATAATCATGTGGTTCTCTCTTTGTTTCTATGGTCGATTACATTGACAGATTTTCTTATGTTAAACAATTTCTGCATCTCTGGGGTGAAGTCTACTTGGTCATGGTGGATGATTTTCTGATGTGTTCTTGTATTGGCTTGATAGTATTTTTTTTTTTTTCGAGACAGGGTTTCTCTGTAGCTTTGGTGCCTGTCCCGGAACTAGCTCTTGTAAACCAGGCTGGCCTAGAAATCCCAGAGATCCGCCTGTCTCTGCCTCCTGAGTGCTGGGATTAAAGGCGTGCACCACCACCGCCCTGTGGCTTGATAGTATTTTACTGAGTATTTTTGCATCAGTGTTCATGAGGAAGATTGACCTGCAGTTCTCTTTCTTTGTTGCATCTTTGTATGGTTTGGTAATCAGGGTAACTGCAGCCTAGGAAAAGGAGTTTGGCATGTTTCTTCTGTTTCTATTGGGTGGAACAGTTTGAGGAGTATTGGAATTACCTCTTCTTTGAAATTTTGGTAGAATTCTGCACTGAAACCATTTGGCCCTGGGCTTTTTGTGGTTGGGAGACTTTTATGACTGCTTCTATTTCCTTAGGTGCTATAGGTCTATTTATATTGTTTAGCTGATCTTGACTTAATTTTGGTACATGGAACCTATCATGAAAATTGTCCATTTCTTTTAAATTTTCCAATTTTGTGGAGTACAGGTTTTTTTGAAGTATGATCTGATAATTCTTTGTATTTCCTCAGTGTCTATTGTTGTGTCCCCCTTTTTGTTTCTTATTTTGTTAATTTGGTTATTGTCTCTCTGCCTTTTGGTTAGTTTCAATATGGGTTTGTCTACCTTGTTGATTTTCTCTAAGAACCAACTCTTTGTTTCATTGATTCCTTATACTGTTCTCTGTTTCTATTTTATTGATTTAGATTTAGCCCTCAATTTGACTATTTCCTGTTGACGACTCCTCCTGAGTGAGTTTGCTTTTGTTGTTCTAGAGCTTTCCCGTTTACTGTTAATTCACTAGTGTGAAATTTTTCCAACTTCTTTATGTAGGCATTTAGTGCTATAAACTTGTGTTTTTTTTTTTTTTTTTTTTTTTTTTTTTTTTTTTTGGTTTTCGAGACAGGGTTTCGCTGTGGCTTTGGAGCCTGTCCTGGAACTAGCTCTGTAGACCAGGCTGGTCTCAAACTCACAGAGATCCGCCTGCCTCTGCCTCCCGAGTGCTGGGATTAAAGGCGTGCGCCACCATCGCTCGGCTGAACTTGTGTTTTTAAGAGAGTAAATATACATATTTAGAAGGCAAACTGATAGACACATCACATATGTTTAATGAAATAATATCAAAGGCTTTCCCTGTTGTGCCTATAAAATCCTCAGCCACAGTATAAAATATGAGTTCCCTTCTATGGAGAGGGTCTTAAATCTCATCAGAGAGGAGTTGATGGCATACATAACTGTCACACCATCATTTCACCATGGGGCACATCTTACCTGGCATGTTTGTATGTAGCATGGCGGTCCACAGATGGAAAGGATTGATCTGACAATGCTGGCACTCTAAGGGCCAGCTGGCTGAGGAGTGCTTGATCCAAACCTAGTTCCCTCATGTCCTACAGCCAAAGCAAGTGGTGTCTCTACCAATATAGGATTATCATCAAGCTCTGACGTTCAACCAATAGCTGTACAGTAGCTTTTAAGCCTTGTGGGGCATCAGTGTAATCTGCCTCTGGAACTGGAGCAGTCATAAATAAATATAAATGAAAACATTTATAATCTGTGGCTTCTGGGGGTGCCTTTTCCTACACAGAGAGCACCTTCATTAAGGCTCCTTAACTGCTATTTTTTTATTGGTGTTTGAGATGCTTTTTCAAAATCTTTAAGATATTCAAAGGTTAGCATTATATAACTTAACCTTTGTTACAGAGAAGATAAGCACAATCCCTGAGGGCCTATTTCTGCATGCTATAGGCAAGTCCCAATAATCTTGGGATATTAAAACAAAAACATTAGCAAGTGCCAGCCCAGAAGGAGTATATTTCATCAGCTGTATCAATGTTGGCTGTAGTGTCATGGTGAGATCTCCACCCTATCAAGATCTCCATAATTCATGCTCATTTTCCATGAGTCACGCAGCCAGTAGCTCACCATGGGCTGCGGCTACTGATCCAGGTTGTTTTATATGTATGTCCTCACTCTTGATGCTATTTGTGATGCTTGGCTCATCTCAAGCCCAGCAGAAATAATGTCAATAGTTTAGTTTGTTGTGCCTGCCACTGGAGTCGGCATTCAAGTTCCTGTTCTGATTCCAAGGTTGTCAAGAAATATTTCATATGCTGCCTAAACCCAGTCTCCCATCTCTCATCCTATGATACACCAATTAAGATTCAAATATAAATCAAAGTTGCTTAAGGATGAATGATAAAATAAAAAATATAGTTCTAGGTTATGTTGGTCAAAGACAGCCTACAAAAGACTGCTTCAAGATATTTCAAGATCAAATAAGATATAAGGTAAGATAAATACTGATAACCAAAATGAAACAAGCAAGCAGGAAAAAAATTGCAAGTATATGCAAAACAATACAACAACTCTGGAATATATATTATTTATTATTATATGTATAATTTATATATATATTTATATAAATATAATATATATGCATACACTAAAAAAGAAAACAAGTTAGGTAAAAATAGCAGTTAGGTTAAAAATTAATGTACTAGGATAGGTACCTCTATCTTAAGGTAGTCTTGGTGAAAGGTGAGGATTCAGACAAAGGGCACCCTTTACAGACAAAGAGCACCCCATCACAAACAGAACACAGCACTCAATTATATATAGAACCCCATCACCCACTACAGACAGAGCATGCCATTACAGACAGAACACCAGCACCTCATTACAGACAGGACACCAGCACCCCATTACAGACAGGACACCAGCACCCCATTAGAGACAGAATCCCATCACCCACTACAGACAAAGCACACCATCTTATTAGAGACAGAACACAGCACCCCATTACAGTCAGAACACAGCACCCATTACAGACAGGATACCAGCACCCCACTAGAGACAGAACACCAGCACCCCATTGCTGACAGAACACCAACACCCTATTACAGACAGAACACAGAACCCCAAGAACACTGCTTCTTCCATGAAGAACTAGCTTAAAGATTGTTAACTTGGGTTAGCAATAAAAATCTTCACCGAGAAACCAGTTATATCCTCAGCACAGTACACGTGTGCTTTCCTTTGAAAGGTCAAAAACCAAGGCATACTAAAACTGACTACCAAGTATAACACAGTGTCATGTTTTCTCAGTATATAACAGAACATTGAAATATTTATAATTATCAATCTCTTAACAACATTGACTGAGACCTTCATATTAATACCTTCAAGTTAATAGTCTACAAAGACAGTATATAAACATTCTCATATATCCCATCTCACGAACATCAAGGCTTTAACATCCTGAACAGTCTATTTTGTTCTCATTTATAACTGAGGAAACAAAGGCTCAAAAATTTATTTGATTCACCCATAGACACAGCTCTGGGCAACCATAGCCAGAAGTCAAAACTGTACCTTAATTTCAAGTCCAGACTTTTTTAGATATTCAACTCTGTCTGTTGGTGTGTTTATTATTTAGTGAAGAAATTACTTATTGAATACCAATACATGCCAAGAATTGTAGCATAGAACTGGTCAGGAAAACAAGAAAAATCTCATATCTTGGGATCATTATCAAAAAGTTGGCAGGGGGACAATAATAGTTCATTTGGAGACATGAAAATGCTGAAAAATAAATCTGCATTAGAAAAGAGGGTCATCACCAATCCTGTCTCATGCTCAGAGATTCAAGAGTGTTCTTGCTGATGAGGTTGGCATTTGAATAGAGAAGCAAAACTAAAGGATTTCCTTTGAAGATGGGGTGGGGGTGGGGACTGTAAAGCTGGGAAAGCAGCTTCTGAACAGTTCTCCTAACAGAGCAGCATTGAAGGCTTGCCTTCCAGTGATGGATAATTAACTTCCCGCAGAGAAATGCACTCTGTTTAAATGCTAAGATTTACGTGAAGGAAATAGAGACCCACCCCTCCTCTGTGTAGAAGGTAAACAATGAGAGCTGCTAGGATCACTACCTCTCACTGCCAGAGTCCTTTATCTTTAATTATTTATCTAAATGCTTTAATAAAACATAATTACATCGCTCCAACCACTCCCTTTCCTTTCTCTAAACCTTCCCATGTCTCCTGCTTCTAACCTCTTCTGTGTCCGTCACTCCCTCTCAAATTGATGGCCTCTTTTTCTTTGATTATTACTGTTATATATTATGTGCAAACACACAGATATAGAAAATCAATCGACTGTGTCTGTTTAGTGTGGCTTGGGTGCATATGAGTTCAGGGCTGACCTCTTTGTATTTAGATAACCCAGTTAGGGGTTTCTAATACAAAGGGAGACCTTAATAGGCTAGCCTCCCTCTCTTGGCAGTCATTTATTGCCTATAGATTTTTTTTTTATTTTTGAGAATAGATTTTTTTCATACAATATATTCTGACTATGGTTTCCCTTCCATCTACTCCTCTCAGTTCCTTACCACCTCCCCTCCCATCTGTATCCACCCCCTTTCTGTCTCTCTTTATAAAACAAGCAGGCATTTAAAAGATAATAATATGATAACATAAAATACACTAAAATTAAACAAATAGGAAAAATACAGAACAAAGATATAAAAAAGGGGCCCCTCTCCCAAAACAGGCACAAGAAACAAATACAAAAGCAGAGAAATACTTGTTTGCACACTAAAGCATACCATAAAATATATGCAAAACCTGTAAGGATAAAAAAAGATAATACACATACACTACCAGCAAAAAAAAAAAAAATCACAGGAATTAACAACCCCTGGTCATTAATATCCCTTAATATCAATGGACTCAACTCACCTATAAAAAGACACAAGCTAACAGAATAGATATGAAAACAGGATCCATCCTTCTGCACATACCTCAACTTCAAAGACAGACATTTCCTTAGGCTAAAAGGTTGGGGAAAGACTTTTCAATCAAATGGATCTTAGAAGTAAGCTGACGCTATCCTAATATCTAACAAAACAGACTTCAAACTAAAGGTAATCAAAAGAGATTTTTTTTTTTTTAAAAAAAGGACAGTTCATATTCATCACAGAAAAAAAAATCCATCACGATAAAGTATCAATCCTGAACATCTATGTCCCAAATACAAGGGCACCTACATTTGTAAAAGAAACATAATTAAAGCTTATTATTATCAAACCCTACACATTCATAGTGGAAGACTTCAACACCCCACTCACCAATGGACGGGTCTGCCAGACAAAACATTACCAAAGAAATAAGGGACTAACAGAAGTTATGACTCAAGCAGACTTAACAGACATCTATAGAACATTCCACCCAAACACATAAGCATACACCTTTTTCTCAGCATCTCATGGAACCTTCTCTAAAACTGACCACATACTCAAGTCACAAAGCAAATCTCAAGAAATACAAAAAAAACCAACCAACCAAACAAACAAACAAACAAAAAAAAACCAAACCCTGTGTCTTATCAGATCACCATGGCTTAAAGTTAGATTTCAACACAAAATCCAGAAATCTTACAAACTCATGAAAACTGAATCACCCTGAGTCAAGGAAGAAATAAAGAAGGAAATTAAAGACTTCCTAGAATTCAATGAAAATGGAGGAACAACATATTCAAACTTATGGGACACTATGAAAGCAGTACTAAGAGGAAAATTCATAGCACTAAATGCCTACATAAATAAGTTGAAGAAATTCCACACTAGCGAATTAATAAAACCCTTAAAAGCTCTAGAACAAAAAAGGAGCAAATTCACCAAGAAGTAGATGCCAGGAAACAATCAAATTGAGGGCTAAAATGATTAAAGCAAAAACAAAGAGAACAATACAAAGAATCAATAAAACAAAGAGTTGGTTCTTTGGGAAATCAACAAGATAGACAAACCTTTAAAGCAAAGGTAGAGAGAAAATATCCAAATTAACAAGATCAGAAGAAGAGACATAAGAACAGACATTGAAAAAAATGCAGAGAATCATCAGATCATACTTCAAAAACCTGTACTCCACAAAATCAAAAAAATTAAAAGAAATGGACAATTCTCTTGATAGGCTCCACATAACAAAATTAGATAAGACCAGATAAACAATTTAAATATAACTATAATCCTCAATGAAATAGAAGCAGTCATTAAAAGTTTCCTAACCAAAAAAGAACAGGATTGAAAGACTTCAGCACAAAATTCTACTTAAATTTCAAAGTAGAGCTAATTCTAATATTCCTCAAGTTGTTCCACACAATAGAAACAGAAGGAACATTGCTAAAATCCTTTTAGGAAACTACAGTGACCCTGATACCCAAACCACACGAAGATACAACAAAGAAAGAGAACTACAGACCAGTCTCCCTCATGAACAATGATGCAAAAATACTCAATGCAATACTGGCAAACCAAACCCAAGAACACATCAAAAAAAAAAAATCATCTACCATGACCAGAGATGCAGGGTTGGTTCAACACACAGAAATTTGTCAATATAATACACCATATAAACAAACTGAAAGAAAAAAAAAAACATGATCATCTCATCAGATGCTGAAAACGTCTTTGAAAAAAATCTAACACCCCTTCATCATAAAGGTCTTGGAGAAATTAGGAATACAAGGAACATATCTAAACATAATAAAGGCAATTTACAAAGCCAACAGCCAACATCAAAATAAATGGAAAAAAAAAAAAAACTCAAAGTGATTCCTCTAAAATCAGGAACAAAACAAGGTTGTCCGCACTCCATATCTTTTCAATATGGTACTTGAGGTCCTCCTAGCTATAGCAATAAGGTAACAAAAGGACATCAGGGGATACAAATTGGAAAGGAGGAAGTCAAACATATGCTACTTGAGGATGATATGACAGTATACATAAGTGACCCCAAAACCTCTACCCAGCAACTCCAACAGATGATAAACACCTTCGGTAACGTGGTAGGATACAAGATTAACTCAAAATAATCAGTAGCCCTTCTATATACAAATGATAAACATGGGGTTAGGGAGAAACCTGGTGCTAGGGAAATTAACAAGAATCCACAAGGATGACCCCAGCTAATACCTCTAGCAATAGTAGAGAGGGTGCCCCAATGGCCTTCCTCTGTAATCAGATTGGTGAATACCCCAACTATCATCACAGAGCACTAGATGCAGAGATCCACAACCAAGTACCATGCTGAGCTCTGGGAATTCAATCAAAGAGAGGGAGGAGGGAGTATATGAGCAAGAGAGATCAAGATCATGATAGAGAAATCTATAGAGACAGCTGAACCAAGCTTGAAGAAACACATGAACTCTAGACCAACAGCTGTGGAGTCTCCATGGGACCAAACTAGGCTCTCCATATGTGGGAGACAGTGGTGAAACTTGGACTATCTGAGGGACCCTGGCAATATTATTCCTGGTGCATGAGCTGGCTTATTGGAGCCCATTCCCTATAGTGGGATGCCATGCTCAGCCTTAATGCAGGGGGGAGGGGATTGGTCCTGCCCAACTTAATGTGGTAAATTTTGTTGACTTCTCATGGGAGCCCTTACCTGTTGAAAGGTGTGGATGGGGACTGGGCTGGAAGGGAGGAGAGGGGATCGTGGGAGAAGGGGTGGGAGGGAGAACTGTGGCTGTAATGTAAAATAAAGGAAAACAAAACAAAATATTTTTTCTTTTAAAAAGTGTATTGTCACCCATTTGCATGTTTAAAGTGAGATACTAGAGATCTCAATTAGAAAAAAAGGGTAATAAATTAATAAAACTAAAAGAACTTTGAGAAGCAGTTATATACATAATTCTTTTAGGTACTAAGGAAAAACATAGTCAAAAACTACCAGATCCTTTTTCTTTTTACCCATATATGATTCAGGGTCTGCAGCTACTACAACACATCTCTAGTAATCACTACTGCTTGCTGATAGAATAGGTCATGTGTTAAGACCATCAACTGTCTTGTGAGAAAAAAACCTTCCAACACTCTTACAAGTAATTACCATTGCATTATTCTGCTGATAGGAAGAGGATAAAGTAGCCTACCCAAGAATTGAAACTTACTAACGGCACAGCCATCATTCAAGCAGGTTCTCACAGTACTCATAGCCTGACTCCTTACCAGATTGCATGGTACTATTCTTGCCTCTTTACTGGTGCCCAAGATCCGAGTACTGACACAAAGCAACATGAGACTCAGCTACCAAACATAATCTATTTTTCTCATCTGAAGAACCTTAACATACAAAGATAATAGCTTAGCTGTCTCAAGCAATTTGGAGTTTGATGTATATGAGTTGGAAACATATTGAGCATCAATTTCCCTTGTAATAAATAAAGATCTGTTCAGTTCTTGCAATACAATCTATAGCAGAGTCATAAAAAACACGGAACATCCAGCAAACCTCAGCAGACAGCACCAGCAGGTAATGTCTACCTATTCAAAGCTGAACTCCACCAATCCTGGAACCATTTCTGCAGTCTTCTGCTTCCCTAGCAATACCTTGTCTGGGTGTTTCTTGCAGCCTCTGGGGAGTACTCTGACAAGGTTTATCATCTGTTAATTATTGTCTTCCCCTGAGAGAAATACTTTTTTCTTACAAGTTAAAACCTCTGCAATAAAATGCCTTCAGCCTTTCTAAGCCCTGCCTATAATTTGAAGACTATCTTCCAGAAAGATCCTGCAGTGAAGCTTCATAGTCACTTGCCAAACCCAAATCTGCCCATCAACTAGAATCTGCAATTCTTACCTAACTCTCTAAGAGTAACCCTTGGCAACTGTGGGGGAGGCTCATTTCTCCTCCTCTGGTTTCTAGTTCTGAAACTGAACAGTTCTAGGATGCAAATCCCAGGAGACAGAAGAGTCTCACACAGGTCTATGCATCTGAATGTCAGTACCAAACTTGTTTTTGGCCATCACATTTTCTGAAAAGGATGGCAGGTATAGTACCATCATGTTATCACCTACGGAACAGCAAGTCCAAGGGGCTGAGGATAAACAAAAATAGAGCAAGTGCAAAGGAGAAACGGTGATGAAAAAGAAAGGAAGATGAGGAGGAAAGGGGCAAGATTCCAGACACAATGGAATTCTAAAAGATTTGGTAGAAAGTGAATGTCAGGGCTGGAAAGACGGCTTAGCAGTTAGAACATACTGCTCTTACAGAGAATCTGAGTTCAGTTCACAGCACTCATGTGGGATGGCTTCGCTACTGCCCTTAACAACAGGTTCAGGAGGATTCAATACCTCTACACACATACAACATACATGCACATAATTTTTTTAAAAAAGCGAATATCATCAATGATAACAAGTACAACTAAAAAGAGACCAAACAAATGATAAAGCCTGAGCTGGTACTCTGGTGTCTCACTTGGTGGGGCTGGGTGGAAAGTGGGGTGAGAATTAGGTAGAGTGAGGGACAAAGGCAAGAATAAATAAAATCTAAAGCTAAAATAAAAAACAACCAGAAAAATCCACAGTACTTTCCATAAAAGGAATTGTGGTTCCTGAATATGCTGTGAGGTACCTGTTTTTGTTTTGTTTAGAAATTTTTTTGAATCTGGTTTAAATATGAAACCACTGATGTGAAGGCTCCCCACTCTCCTCCTGGCACTGAGACTGACTCTTGACTGGGTCATCTCCCTGCAGGCTTCCTGCAGGGAGAAGGAAATTGGGGCCCTTGATAGGGAGGAGGAAACTTCGTTAGGCATAAAATGCTGTGGAACACTATTTCCTTCACTGTCCCTTGTGCTTCATGCTTCCAATCCAAAGTAAACAGAACAAATGATGCGCATACAGGAGTGGTAGAGATGGGGGACAGTCCCTCCTTTTCTTTGCAAAGTATCTGTTGATAAAGGTGTAAGGACAAATCCTCCCTCACAAACAGGAAGAGGAAGAGGAGAAGGAGGAGGAGGAGAAGAAGAGAGCAAAGTATTTTAAAAGTCTACAATACATTCACTGGAGGAGATCCCATTATCTGGGGGCTTGTGGGGTGGGGTAAGGGAAGCATTCATTTCCTGTGGAGTTCTATGTATAGCCCTAATTATCAGTGTTGATGTTGCACACATTAACATCATTAAAATCAGCAGGAGGGAGACTTTCTCAAGAGCCTCATGAGGAGGAGAGATTAGTAACAAATATTTTATTTTCCACTGAGGTTGGTATGAAAAGCCGAGTCACTCAATGCCAGAATAAGATTTCTGCTAAGAACAGATAAACAAAATAATCAGCATAAAGGCCAAGACAAAGATCTTACAGGCGGCAAAGTTAGGTATCTGTGAAGTACCTTCCTTCACGGTATTGATGCCTTTGAAATGGAACCTTCCATTCTTTACCAAACAAATATGCAATGTCAGGATACAGCACAATTCTCTGTGTTATCCCATAGAGTCTTCCTGGCAGGAAAGCAACCTATGCAAATGAACACCGTGGAACAAAGTGGACTGGGTTTCAGTGACTGTATACACACACACATAAACACAAACATACACAACACAAACACACAGACAAATAGACACAAATACACACACACATAGACACAAACATAGATACACACACTCAGATACACACAAAAACACACATACACATATATACAAAAGTAAAAAAAGGTCTTCTTTCCTAACAAAATACACATGTAGTCCATCTTTTCCAATCTCTTTGCTAGATTTGTAAACTTGCTCAAAACCTAGGAGACACCAGCTTACAAACACCCTTCACAGTTTGAGAGTGAAAGCTGGTCTGCTTCTTTGGAGACACCTCCTTCATAAATGCTGCCTCTACCCTGTGCCATGCTGGTGTGACATGTCTTAGTTCATTTACTCTTTTTTTTTAATTTTTGAGATTATAATTTAATTGCAACATTTTTTCTCTCCCTTTCCTCCCTCCAAATCCTTCTATATACTCCTCCCCACTTTCCTTTAAATTTATGCTCTCTCGCTCTCTCTCTTTTGCTTTTTCACTAATTTATTGAATGTGTGTGTGTGAGTAGGCATAGGTGTATATATAAATTTCTTTTTCTTTCATAAAACTATCCTGTTGGATGAGTATGATGATACCTGTGTGTGTTTCCAGGGCTGATCTTTAGCACTGCACAGACTCTTATCAAGCCTATGACCTAGGAATTCTTGGTTTCACTTTTTAAATTTGCCTTAATGAGACAGGACTTAACATCTGATCCACACGGCAGTCAACCCTCACTCTTTGCAGCATATTTATACTAAGTCATAATGGAGGAATGGACAAAATGAGGACCATAGTGCGAGAATAACGGTAAGAACAGGAAACTTGGTCATTAAAAATATGACACAGCATTCTAAGATACAAGGAACTTGTTGGTTAACTGTTACTGTCCAATTATTTTCCCTAAACCCTGTGATAAAAAAATTAATCTGAATCTGGAGAATGAATGACCTCTCTGTGGTAGTTCTACACATACACGTACACCCACACACCACATACACACACACACACA
>NW_004949109.1:4924080-4937143 GCF_000317375.1 Microtus ochrogaster | reverse complement strand
CACACACACACACACACACACACACACACACCAAAGCTAATATTTCATGGTATTAGTTCCCACCAATTTCTTGCCTTTCCTTGGCTTACCTTATTTGAAGAGTTACAAATGTCTTTAAGAAGCCAAACAGCCTGAATTGGGTTGTCATGATCAACATTTTGGGTACTGATGAGATTAGAAAAAGAGAGTGCATTGAATTTAATTTCATTCATAACGTAAGTAATTGAGCATCAGGGACACAGTGATTGATTGCAAAGCATCTGTGGTTTTTTGCCTTGTGGCACTTCAGCTTTTGAGAAGTCATATCCCTAAGAAAGGCAGTAATTAAATGGGAAAATTAATTTAAGTGGGAAAGCTTCAATAGGGATAGCCTGATGTAGTAGAAAGCGAACTTTAGCAGATAGATGTTTCCTCCCCCTCCATTTCTCATCTAAGAAATACTCTCTATATACACATATTACGGAGCTGTTTGCATAACATGCACATATTTGGTTTACAAGTCAAATGAAGTATGAGGTCCAAAAGACTTTGAGCACCTAGGAAAACTGTAGTAATTCTGCTTAATGCCATGGAATTCTTCAAGTCCTCACTTTTATAAATGATCTTCAATATGAAATTAGTGTTAAAACTATTCAGAGCCACAATCCATAACTATGAGGTAAATATTTGACATATAATAAAAAATATAGAGAACATAAATTATTTATATATTAAAAGATTTATCAACAATGGAATGCAAGCATCTATAATGCCAGTACTTGGGAAGTTAAGACAGAAGAACTATTAATTTAAGGATGGTATTATAATAATATTATATATATATCAGTATTCTGAATACTAATTCTTTACTGAGTAAGTAGTTTGCAAACACTTCCCCCATTCTGCAGGTTGTTCCTGTATACTGTTGATACTTTCCTTTTCTATAGAGAAATTCTTCTGCTTCTGTTAACATAAAGTCATTTGTCTAGTTTGAACTTTGTTTCCTGTGTACTTTGGTGTCTTATTAAAAACTAAGAGCAGTTTCTTGATGTCTTTTCTCTGTTCTTGTCTGATAGTTTCATCATCTCTGAGCTTAAGTTTAGAACAACACACTTTTGAAAAGCAACAGGCGAAAGAAAATGAGAAGGAAAAGAAGAAGAAAAACAAAAGAAAATAAAAAGACATGCCAAAAGGTGTATGATACAGCAAACTCACTGCTGTGGGGCATTGGCATTGTGGAGGTACAAATGCCCACATTAGAAAGACAGAACCTGGGTAAGCAGTGCCACTTCACACTTCAAGGAACTAGAAACTGGACAAACCAAACTAAACTTGAAAGAAAGGAATTAATGAAAATAAAATAAGAAATAAAAATACTTTAAAAATGAAAATGAGTTGATATTTTGAAAAGAAAAAATATTAGCAAATCTGCTGACACCAAATAATATCACAAATGAAAAAGGAAACATGATAACAGATGTTATAGAAATCAAAAAGATCACAGTCTACCACTAAGGTTCATAATTTCTCCCTAGCAGAAATTAGTAGGTTAGCAGAAGCCTGACCTATCAAGAATGAATCATGAAAAACAACAGTCTGGGCAGACTGACAACCGCTAATATTCAATTACTAATCACAACCTCCCTAAAAAGCCAAGAAACAGATGGCTTTGTTGAAATGCTCCATTAAAGATAATGAATTAATTCCATTCTTCCTCAGATTCTTCCAGAAATAGAGGGAATATATACAAATGTAGTTTGAGGCCAATATTGTACTTATGCCCAAACCAAAGCCATTACAAGGAAAAAGTTATAGACCCACATTCCTGTTTTATATAAAAAAAAAACCTGTAAATCTTCAATAAAATGCCAGCATACCAAATAATAAGAGACCTATATGCCATTATCAAATGGAATTAGTCCTGGGATGCTACAGAGAAAAATCAAGTAATGATTTTAAAAAGTATCAATAAATGAAGGATAAAGTGTAAAATAAAATTCTGCAAATAGATGCCAAAAAGCACTTTATGCAATTCAAATGCTTATCTATAATTTAAAAAAAAAACTCTCATCAAGCTAGGAATAAAAGAACAGACTTAACACAATAAAACCCACATAACAAATCTACAGTTAACAGGATGGTAAATAAAAAAGAACCAAATCTTTCCCCCCAGAGATCAAGAATAAGCCAAGGATACCCAATATTTCCTTTTTTTCCCCTGACATCACACTGAAAGTGCTAACTAGGCATGGAAAAGAAATGAAGAGCCTTCAGATGGAAAGGAGGGAGTGAACTGTGTTATATGTAGATGGCACAGGCTATGTGCAGAAACCATGAAGTATGCCATCAAAAGGGAAAATATCTTAGGAATCAATTGAACAATAAAATTTGGACTCTGAGAACAAAAACTAAAAACTACAAATGCTGATGAAAGAAAAAAATGTGAACAACTGCCCCCAAATCATTTTTTTACAGATCAGAAGATAAAAAGCCATACTAGTCCCAGTAACCTATATCTGTATTGCAACCTCTATCAGAATCCCAAGGGCAATTTTTACAGATATTAAAAAAGGAAAAATGTGAAATCCAGAATCACAAAAGACTTGCCCCCAAACAATCTTGAGCAAGAACAAAGCTGAAAACATCTCACTTCCTAATTTTCTAATACATTAGAAAACTACAGCATTTAGGGCAATATGCTACTGGTATAGAGACAAATTGATCAGTGTAATAGAACAGACCACATGTACAACATCCATTGACCTTTGAACAAATGGTTGTTGGAAAACTAAATGACCACATGTGGAAGAATGAAATTGGACTCTTACCTTATTCTACCCAGGGAAATCAACTCAAAATGGGTTAGAAAAATAAAATATGAAATTTTAAAATTATTAGAAAGGTGGACATTCATGAGTGTGATTTGAGCAATATTTTTTATTTATTGAGTAACTATCAGAAGCACAGGCAAGCAAAGCCAAATGAGATGAATACCACATCAAATTAAAATGCCTCTGACAACAGAGAACAAAATCAATAGAAAAGGCTACCTATGGAATATGAGGAGGTGTGCAGTTCCCCCACCATAACTCACATGGTAATTGTAGCTTGGCATATAACACTAGATGAGATGTGATTCTTTGTCCCTATAGAATTTACAGTTCAGGGAAGAAGAAGAACCACCACTCCAAGGCTGAGTGCACAGCTGTGCCCTGGGAAACAATGCCTCAGTTAAGAAAGGATGGATTACAATGAAATGAAAGTGTTCATATTGACTGTTATTTTTCTGAACCTTCTCTGTGTTTATATCTGTTACATAAACAAATACCATTTGTGTTACAATTTGTTACAAATATGTTACACAAATTTTCAATGGCCTGTAGTATTCAGAATGGGAACATGATGTGCTGGGTTGCAGCCTCTGAGCAATGTGAGACACAGAACCAAGGTTTCTGTAAGTACTATTATGTTGTCTGTATCGGGGAAAAATATCCCATCTGGATGCCTTTCTCAGATGGACTAATACCCTTTTCTTGAATGATTTGTGACTGTAGAAAGAGAAAAACAGTCAGAGCTGAAGATTTTTCAAGGGCACTGTCTCCTAAAGAAAGTAACATCTAGGCTGTTGTAACTCAGTTGATAAAGTGCTTGCTTAGCATGCTCCAAGACCTGAGTTCCATCCCAGCACTGCAAAGCTCATAGACCAGGTGATTATGTGTGTGTGTCTGTGTCTTGTGTCTGTGTGTGTATGTATGTGTGTGTGTTTTGTAATAGGTAATCTCAGCTCAGGAAGTGAAGACAGAAGGACAAGAGTTCAAGGTCATCCTACCCTACATAAGGTGTTTGAGACCAGCCTGAACTAGAGACCCTGTCTCAAAGGGGAAAAAAAGGAAATACAAAAATATATGATGTCCCAGGGAAAGCTGGGCATGGTGATTATAATGACAGCAACATTAGCATATTGGAGGCTGAGGCAGCAGGATCACGATTAGAAGCCAGTTTGGAATATGTGGTAAAATCTTCTATCAAAGATTAAAAACAGCAGCAACAACAACAAAACATAGCATCCAAGAGGTAAGTGAGTGAGTGCAGACACATGGAAGAGAAGTATATTCTGTTGATGGGGTGGCACATGCAGTACTGGTGGTGATTGCAACACTGGACCACAGGAGATCCCTGTCGGTCACAGCACTGCAGTCCATTGTGCTGGAGGAAATGGTGAGTTAACACTGGAATGTTACCAGAACATGGTAAGTTGTGATAAAGATTTTAGGTTTTATCCTATAGGCACATAATACTTCCAAGAATCTTATTTTCTTGTGGAGATGAATGAAATGAACAAGCCTAAGAACAGAAACTCAAGGCAAAGGATAATGTTGAAAATAGCACAGAGCAATAGGAGCAGGAAGTACAGGGTGGGTAAAGGCACGGCCGGAAACTGGAATTGGCTTGATCATCGGTTGAACAGACTGCTGGAAGGGAAAGAATGAGTGAGTGCTGTGACTCGAACACCAGGACAGAGAGGGAACAAACTGAGGTGTGGGGTGCAGAAGTCAATTTCCAGACGTAATAAGATGCTCTGTGTATTTGGGGTGTAAAGAATTAGATTTGCCTGTAAAATTATGTGAGTCAAAATACCTGTTATTTGGGCAGGAAAACTGGTTTGGAGCTTCAGACCTGGAAACCACCCCCACATGAAGAAATGGAAGCGCATTTTTCACAGCTATAGAAATTGCTAGCATTGGAGGGTGAGGTCAGAAAGTCTAGAAAATTACTGTAAGGGGGTTAGGGGGAACCTGTTAGAGAATGACTTCAAAAACACAGCACAGTGGCCGGTGGTTATAAGCATCTGCTGCACAACTACTGGGATCTGAACTCAAACCCTCAGCATCCTGAAAAGGCCTGGAAGGACTGTGAGAGCTTGCAACTCCAGTATTGGAGGGAAGGAGACAGCATGTTCTAGACAACCACCTAGACCAAGAGAAAAAACAAACAAACAAACAAACAAACAAACAAACAAACAGGTTCTGTGGGAGACCCTGTCTCAAAAGGGAAAGATTGCCGAGTGATGGAGCGGCACACCTGATGTCCTCCTCTGGCTTCACACAGAAGTTCACACCCATGCAACACACACACATGCACGCATGTGACAACAGACAATGCCCCCTAGGTGCAAAAAACAAGAGAATGTCTTTAGCAACAAAGGATGAAATACTCTGTATAGATTATTTTCAAGAAGTCACATTAAATAAGATTTGAATGTTTATTGGATTTGGCAGCAAGCAGTTGGCTAGTCAATCATTCTGGAAAGAATAATTAGGGAGAGAATCAGAGTAGAGTGGGAGCAAGAGTGAGCAGGATGAAGTCCTAAGAAGCATCAGCGTCCTCTTTTAGAAATCCAGATATGCTATTTTACACCTACTACTTTGGAAGCCAAGAATGGAGCACTGTTTGAGCCCAGAAATTCTAGGCCAGCATGGGCAATATAGCAAGACACTTCCTCTTCAAGAATAAACAAGAAAATACACAATAGTAAACAGTGATAAAGTTAGAACAGTCATGTTTCATTAATGTCTGCCATGAGTGTGTTACAAGGAGTTAATAAGAAAGTCTACACGTTAAACTAAAAGCTCTGAAAACATGGTGCTTTTGAGAGGGTCAATCCCCTGGAGTGCCAGCAGGTGGGGATAATGTCACAAAAGATGAGGGGCAGAATGGTGGCCTGTCGTCATCACCAATAGGCAGGAATGATGCGAGCATATATGACAAAGTTGCCAGGTTGTCCCTTCAGGACACCGGCTTCCTCCTGAAATCTGAGCTAGAGTGATGGAATTAAACTGAACAACGAGGCCTGTGGTTTGTCTGTGTGCATTACTCCTGAGGCTAACTTATGAAATGAAGCTAGTTTTTTACAATTAATAACGTACAACAGAAATAAAAAGAAGATAGAAACATAACAAAACACCCTCGCCACCTCTCACAACACAATACACTTCTGGGGAATAGAAAAATTGTAGAATCAAATTTAAACTCATTTTAGAAAAGCAAGCCCCGATCAAACTGGCAGTTCTAATCTGTGGGATCAGATTTTTCTTTCCCCACAGGAAAATTGTGTGTGTGCATGCATGCGTGCGTGCGTGCGTGCGTGCGTGTGTGTGTGTATCCCATCCAATCCATGTTGCTCCATGAAATAAAAGTTTATCTTATGATTGAATAGTTTTCCATTATACATATGACCACAGTGTATAGAATACTTTTGTTCAATGAAGTAATATATATGTAATATATGTGTTCAATGTAATAAATATGTATGATACCTACTTAATATATATGTGTGTATTTATATATGTGTGTGTGTGTGTATGTATACACACACACACACATATATTATAATATTGGATACAGGATCTCATATAACCCAACAAATTTGCCTGAGGATGACTTTGAACTTCATATCCTCCTGCCTTCATCCCCGAAGCGCTAAGAATTGCAGGCTTAGTCACCATGCCTGGTTTTATGTGATACTGGGTAGGACCACGCATATTTATAAGTATTCGACCAACAGAGCTGCAAACTCAGCCCTAGATATATCACGTTTATAAATTTGTTTAATGTATTATATTCAACAACTAACAGTTGATGAATCACTGAAGATTCATTCTCAGACTCAGAGAAACTCTGTTTTATATGGCATTTGGTGTAAAATTTAGTTGTACTTTAAAAAAACCTTCCTTCTTGTATCCAGACTTTGGAAATAAGAAGAGGAAGAGAACTATGTGGGGTTATTTAAGAGGGATTTGCTTGTTTGTTGTATTATGCAAAGGGATCTTATACAATTTAGGTTTCAACATAACTACAACGGGCTTCATAAAAATTGGAAAAGCTGATCTATAATTTATATATATTGGTTTGCTCGCGGGTTCAATAGATGAATGTTCAGGGGCGGGAGACTGGTTTCTTCGTCCGTTAAAATACTCTCTCAGTTTACAGGGATAGTTGAAGGAGATAATTTTGTATAGCATTTTGAGAAAAAAAAAGTTTAAAGCTACTTTAACTAAATGATTAAAAGCCCTACGAAATTATTGCCTGAAATACTTTTACATCATATCATACATAGTGTGCACAGTGACTTACTTGCAAACATTCTCAAAAATTTCCACCATGCAAAACCAAGACACATTCAGTTAATATGGGAAAAAATGCATTGGGCTTGGAGGTACACAGAATCTCAGCTCCTGGAAACGAGGGCAGGAGGATGTAGTCATCTTCAGCTACAGGGAGAATTAAAAGCCAGTCTGAGCTCCACAAGGGCCTTTCTGTTTAAAAAATTATAAATATGTATATCTTCTTTTTAGGGACTAATTTTTGAGAATTCTTCATTTTCAGAATGGAGTAATTACCCGTTCAGGATTTGTAAACCTGGTTTTCTTGACAATGGATTTCCCATAGCTTCTTGTTAAGAGCCTGGGCATAGAAAATAGCCCCAGAGAAATTAAGAGAATAGATACAAAATAGTAATAAGAAAGTAAGAATTCTTAACTAAATTTCTTCTTTAAGAGAATACTCCTGAGTCCTCAATAGCCCAATGTCAGAAAGTCTTTCTTGCTGATGTGTTTTCAGCAGAGGAGCTTGATAGGATGTCCAGCCTCATGTCACTAATATAAAAGCCACTGTTTCCATCCATGCTGCTCCAGGAAACAGGAGTTTATCTTATGACTGAATAGCTTTCATTGTGTATATGACCACAGAGTATAGAATGCCTTTGTTCGATGAAGTAGGGATCAAAAATTGCTTATGTGCCATGCAAACTTCTGAAATGGGAGCACAGAAGCATCTCTAGGCCAGCTGTTGTTCTGCTCTGCTTGGTCAAACACAGCAATTACGTGAAATTGGGGTAATGAGGCTCCAGCCAGCCAACTGGTGGACATTTTGTTACATCTAGTTTTCAAGGAGGTGAAATTACACTGCCGCTATTGAGAGCTAAAATGTGGCTTTACTTTTGCTCGTTGGGTAGATTAGTTTGGTCTTCTGTGGGCCTTGTTCTGAGCTTCCTTCCATCTTGCAATAACTACCCTAGAAATTGCACCTGCACATCAACAGTGCATAAGAGGTGTTCGGCTTTGAAATCTCTATGAAAGCATTGAAGATCCCCAGAATGATGCTAGCGTGAGAGGGACTTTGCTAAAGATAAGTGAGAAAAAAATGTGACTTGCACTTCTGTTGTCTACATAATACTCTGTTCTCTGTCAGTAAGCACGTGCCCCACTTCAAAGGGATCTAAATTCCTTCCAATATCACAGTTATTCAGAGGCACCATCACACTAATTTTGGCGACTACTTCTCAGTTGATGAAGACAGTTCTCTGGTATTTTTTGCTATTTAGCTAAAATGTCACCATTCATGTATTGTGGAAACAAAGCAATTCTCTACAGAATTCAGACAAAAGGTAATTTTTGCTTGATTTTAGCTGAGTGAGGCTTGAGGCTACAGCTTTTGAGGATGCTACCACAAAACCATTTTCCCAACCACCGTATGTTCTTCCTAAATGGACTTTAAATGTTATATTCTGTGGAAGCTTAAGATCCCTTAAGGGGAGGGAGCAATCAAAGCATTCTAATTCTATACCATTTGCTCAAAGGATTAATTACTTGTATTTAAAATTCTGGATAATTGAATGGAAAGGAAAGCTTGGAGTCATGTAGAAGCCAGCTGCTGAGGAGGCTGCAGATGGAGCTGGGGAAGTATCAAGAGGTCTCCTGAGCAGAAGCAAGTGCAGCAGAATTAAGACTAGAAAAGCCTCATTCTGTATAGTGAACAATTATTTCTACATACTGAAATACATAGATGGTTTAACATTTGTCTGGAATCCTGTGGTAGTCCATTAAAGAATAAATGGTTTTTAATGACAATACGACTGTAGTAGATGGTTGCTTCTCTGTTTCCAGCTGCTCAGACCCCTGAAATAATCACAGAGAAACTATATTATTTAAAACACTGCTTGGCCAATGGCTCTAGCATATTTCTAGCAAGCTCGTACATATTAAGTTAACCCATTTTTATTATTTTATATTTTACCATGAAGCTCGTGACCTACCAGCAAGGTTTCACCTAAGGGCTCACGTCTTTCTTCTCTGGTGGCTCCATGGCATGTCTCTGACTCTGCCTTTTTTTCCCCCAGCATTCAGCTTAGTTCTCCCACCTATTTCTATTGGCTAAGGGACTGGCCAAAACAGATTTATTTATTAATAATAAAAGCAATACATAGACAGAAGGACTTCCTACATCATATGACTTATAATAGTTATTTTCTTGACATTTAAATTTGTTTTACTATTATATAAAAACATTAAGTCATGCACTATAATTTTTCAACACTTCGGTGTATGAATGCATGGTATAAGCTTAATGCAATAAAATGGATCTTCCCCCTTCAGTCATCTTCCTTCCCCTTTTTTTCTTCCCCTCTCTATTCTCCCCTTCCTTGAGAGTGGTTATGCTGTGCAGCCTTGGCTGACCTGGAACTGACTATGTAAACCAGGCTGGCTTGGAAGTAATAAAATAGATAGCTGCCTGTCTCTGCCTCCTTGGTGCTGGAACTAAACTCATATGGCAACAAGTTCATCAAGATGTTTTCTTCTCTTTGTTTGAAATATACATGACTTTACTGTTCTAGGCCATTTTACTATGGAGCAGGACACTAGAACTTTTGGTCCCCAGCTGTCACTTCATATCCATTGATCAACTTCCCTCCATCCTTCTTGTCCTCCAACTCTCCGGAGCTTTTAGTACCCACTATTCTACTTCCTTTAAACTTTTGTGAGATCTTAATCTATTGTTTTCATTGAAGATTCCCCAAGTTAAATCATGCAGTAATTACATTTCTGTGCCTTGCTTAACATAATGGCTTCTAGATACTACCCATGTTCCAAATGACAGGACTTCATTTTCCATACATCTGATTAGCAAACACTGTATATCTGTAGCATGTTTTCTTTATCTTTTCATGGCCTCTTTTCATGTAATACTGCATATACATATATGTATATGTAGTTATATGTATATTTTAATTTGTTTAGTGATTGCTAGCATTTTTTTTATTTTATTTAATGTATATTACTGGTTTGCTTTTATGTCAGTAAGGCACCATGTGCATAGCTATTGTCTACAGAGACAAAAGAGGGTAGCATATCCCTTGAAAAAGGTGTTGCAGATAGTTGTAAGTCATCATGTGGGTGTGGGGAACAGAGTTTTGGTATTATGCAAGAGCAGCAAGTTTTCTGATCCACTGAGTCACCTCTCCAGCCCCAAAACTCTTCATTTAAAAATAAAATAATATTTTGTACAACGTGCAGGCCCAAAAATGTGAGCTTATTTCTACCTTGTCGAATGATCAAAGAGTTACTAAAAAGTTTTGACAACAACCAGAGCTACCCATCCTGATTCAGGAAGTAGTTGCTTGGTTCTTTAGACATTAAGATAGCCCATACAGGTAACAACCAGGGCTACCCATCCTGATTCAGGAAGTAGTTGCTTGGTTCTTTAGACATTAAGATAGCCCATACAGGTAAATCCACTCCTTCCTGACAGATGGTCAAGATATGAAGCATATCTTGTTTCCTTTGTAATAGGAGATTACCTGGGAAGTGGCTGCTTTCAGGATACCTGGTCTAGGGTGGGTTCACTGCCTAAACAACAGAATGCTAATGACTTGATGTCTCAAAGTGTTGAAGCAATGAACTGTAAGAGTTGTCCACTGTATCATGTTAAAAAAAAGTCTTTTGTTGCCTTTTTCCCCCTTTTGTACTGGGGTATAAAAGTGTATGGAAAATTAAACATGGGTGATTTCAGTATTCTCTGAAACTCCTACCAGATACTATCTTATGTTTCTGTTTTATTATTTTTACTCATGTCTTTGTCCTCTTTTCTAGTTTTTCTAATTCTAATGCCTCTACCCTGGTAAGTGTTATTTCTGTTGAAGCTGGTCTCTGACACATAACTGATGTTTCACTTAATTAGCATTTGTATAAGCTATGAATCAAAAAGTCTAAAATAATAAAAATAAAAGTAATTTTTGTCTTAATATTTGTCTGTTATTTGTTACAGTAATAGGCAAATAGCCCATAATCTAACCTAAATATGAGAAGCTACAAATGTTCTTCAAAGTAAATCATGAAAGAGACATGTTGATTTTGTAAAAACTGTAAACGCATCTTTAGGTTTCTTGTAATAGGCCCCGAGAGTCTAACACACTCTCAGACCATACTAATGTGTTGGTCCTCATATCTAACCTGACTGTAAGGCATATAAAATGATATAACTGACCTTGGCTTGATAGTTTTGTATAAGTACTAACAAGTACTTATAGTTTCTCTCTCTTTTTATGCTTTTTAGTTTCATACTAAAATAGTTTCAAATATTATTTCTAATTAAGCAGAATGAATTCATTTGTCACTTGCTGCAGTTACTACTTCAATGAGTAAAATGATGTATTGATACTAACAGGCCTTCAGAACTTCTTCATGGAAGAGGTGTTGCTTTTGGTTTGTACATGATTAGTGAAAAAGATTTAGATGGGGGATTGAAGTAATGAAAGAATAGGCAATTCAGGAAATAGAAACTGACATAGGAAATACATTAAAAAGAAATATAAATTTTCTGTGAGTAGTTAGCAAAAATGCTGCCCTTTGCTGCAATTCAAATTTCTACAGACAGGTAAGTTTAGCATGGAAATTAATCAATTAGAGATCCCATTCTGTTTTTTTTTTTTTTTGGTCTGTTTTTTTTCTCTATTTGCTCTGTTTTACTTTTTTTGTTTTCAGTACATTCTAAGCACCATTTCCCCTCCCTACACTACTCTTAGTCAACCCTACCCCCCTTCTTATTCAGATCCACTCCGCCTCCATTTCCTTTCAGAGAAGAACAGGGCTATCAACAGTCCACACATAATAAAAACTAAGACTAGGCACAAACCCTAATACCAAGCTGGGCAAAGCAACCCAGTAGGAGAAAAAAGTCTCAAAAAAGGGCAAAAGAGTCAGTGACAACCCCACTCCCACTGTTTGGAGTCCCACAAGATCAACAAGCTAACTACCACAATATGTGTAGAGGACCTAGCACAGACCCATGTGGACTCTGTCATTGACACTTCAGTTTCTCTGAGCCCTTATGATTCTCCTGGTGCCCTAGACCCCTCTGGCTCCTATAATTCTTCCTCTCACTGTTAAGTGGGGTTCCTTAAGGTCTAAGAGGAACTACTCAGTGAAGATCTCCAATTTTGACTCTTTTTGCCTAATGTTTGACTATGGGTCTTTTTATCTACTTCCATCAGCTGCCAATCAAGGTCTCTCTGACAAAGACTTGGCTAGGCACTGATTTTTGAGAATAGCAGAATATCATTAGGAATCATTTTATTGACTTTTCTGCCTCTATCCTAGGTCTCTGGCCTATCTAGCCTCCCATTCCTGGTCAGCCAGGCAGAGTCGGACTTGGGTTCCCCCTATTGTTATGGGCCTCAAATCGTGGGCCTAGTGTTGTGGGGTTAGTCATTGGTTGGCCCTTAGGTTGACCACTTCCACTAGTTCTGAGCCATTACTACCCCAGCATACCCGGAAGACACTATAGATTACAGGTCGAAGGTTGGTGTCCAGGTTCTAGCATAGCAAGCCTTGCCTGCTTACAGAGGATGGCCAATTGAGGCTCTGTATCCTTCATTATTAGGAGTTCTCCCTAGACTTGCCCTTGTAGAATCATGGGAGTTTCTCCTTCACTAGGTTTCCATAAATTGCCTCCATTCTTTCACTGGGAAACATCTGTTGTTAAAAAGCCTCTCCCTAATAGTTAAAGAAACTATAAATCAAGTGAAGAAGAAGTCCACAGAGTAAGAGAGAATCTTAACCAAGTTATATGCTTGACTGAGTATTAATATTCAGAATATATGAGGAACTCAAAAACCAAAGATCAAAGAAAAGAAAAGACCCATTTATAAAATGGGCTTTGGATCTGAACAAAGAGTTCTCAAAAGAAGAAATAAGAATTAACACCTGCAGAGAAGAAGGTATATTCTTTCCTATTTGGGTGGAATGTT
>NW_004949109.1:4907364-4908797 GCF_000317375.1 Microtus ochrogaster | reverse complement strand
CTGAGGAGGGAGGGGGACTTGACTGGGGGAGGGGGAGGGAAATGGGAGGCGGGGGTGGGGAAGAAACGGAGATCTTTAATAAATAAATAAATTAAAACAAACAAAAAAAGAACAGCATTAAAAAAAAGAAAAGAAAAAAAAGAATTAACACCTGATTTTTGACAAAGAAACCAAAATTGTATGGTGGAAAAAAGAAAGCATCTACAATAAATAGTGGTGGCATAACTGAAGGTTTTCATGTAGAACAATACAAAAATCCATATCTATTCCCGTTCACAAAACTCAGTAGCACAGACACTGAGAGCAACAATTAATAAATTAGACCTCCTGAAACTGAGAAGCTTCTGTAAGGCAAATGACCTGGTCAATAAAAACCAAAATGGCAGCCTACAGAATGAAAAAAGATCTTCACCAACCCTACATCTGACAGAGGACTGATCTCCAAAATAAATAAAGAACTCAAGAAACTAGACATCAAAATACAAAATAATTCAATTAAAACATGGGGTACAGATCCAAACAGAGAATTCTTAACAAGAGACTCAAATGGCTAAAAGACATTTAAGTAACTTCTCAACACCCTTAGCCATCAGGGAAATATAAATCAGAATGACTCTGAGATACCATTATATACCTGTCTGAATAGCTAAGATCAAAAACACTGATGACAGCTTATGTTGAAGAGGATGTGGAGTAAGGGGACCACTCCTCCACTGCTGGTGGAAATGCAAACTTGTACAGTCACTTTGGAAATCAGTATAGAGGTATCTCAGAAAATTAAGAATCTATCTACCTCAAAACCCAGCAATACCACTCTTGGACATGTACCCAAAGGATGCATAATCATACCACAAGAACATTTTCTCAACTACATTTAAAGCAGCATTATTCTTAATAGCCAGAACATGGAAACAACCTAGATGGCCCACAATGGAAAAATGGATAAAGAAAATCTGATCATTTATACAATAAAGTACTACTCAGCTATAAAAAATAATGACATCATGAAGTTTGCTGACAAATGGATGGAACTAGAAAAACCCATCATCCTGAGTGAGGAAACTCAGACCCAGAGAGACAAATATGGTATGTACTCACTCAAAAGTGGGTATTATACATTAAACAAATGATAACAAGGCTACAATCCACAACCTCAGAGTAGCTAGGTAAAAAGGAGAAGCCTAAGAGGGATGCATATGGAGGCCCCAGAGAAGGGAAATAGTTAAGATCTCCTGGGTAAACTGGGAGGAGGGTATAAGGGAAGGGTTAGGGGATGGAAACATGAGGAACATGGCCACGTTGAAGAACTGATGGAGAGAGTACATCCCATGTTCCTCTTTTTGGGTCTGGCTTACCTCACTCAGGATAGTGTTTTCTATTTCCATCCATTTGTATGCAAAATTCAAGAAGTCCTTGTTTTTTACTGCTGAGTA
>NW_004949109.1:4892911-4906615 GCF_000317375.1 Microtus ochrogaster | reverse complement strand
AGGCGGTGGCGGGGAAGAGACAGAAATCTTTAATAAATAAATAAATTAAAAAAAAAGAAAGAACTAATGGAGAGGGAGAGCAATGAAAGAGATATCTTGATAGAGAGAGCCATTATGGGGTTAGCGAGAAACCTGGAGCTAGGCAAATTCCCAGAAACCCACAAGGATGACCCCAGCTGAGACTCATAGCAATAGTGGAGAGGGTGCTTGAGCTGCCCTCCTATTATCAGATTAGTGACTACCCTAATTATCACAGAACCTTCATCTAGTAACTGATGGAAGCAGGTACAGTGGTTCACAGCCAAGCACTGAGCTAACTAAGCTCCGGGTGTTTAGTTGAAGAAAAGGAGGAGAGATAATATGAGAAAAGGCGTCAAGATGATGATTGTGAAATTACCACAGACAGCTGCCCCGAGCTCGTGGGAGCTCAGGGTTTCTGGACCAACAGGTGGGGAAGTCATGGATCTTAGAGGATAACCTACAATCCCCGCTTTACTAAACAGAATGATTCCTTTCACTACCTTCTAAATATTTATGTTTTGTTCACTGTTAAGTGTAGTTCTCATCTCTCATCAAATAAACTTGTCTTTGTAGCAAGCACACCATTACAGAAAACCACAACAGATCAAAATGCAAAGGTGTGGCAGTCCCCAGTCCCAACTGATACATCTACAACACACTTCCTGTGCCTAAGGGCTCAAGAAACACTGCAGAACAGGAGATGGGAAGATTGTAAAGCCAGAGGGACATGGAGTTTGATGTGAGATTGTGTCTCCTAAGAATGTCAGAAGCCCCACCCATAAGCACAGCTCCCTAAACATGGCATAGTAATGTGGAAGGGGGAGAGGGGCTTGAGATAGACGTTGTTAACTATTTGCATGACAAAAAAAGAGATTTTCTGTGTTGAGAAGCAGGGAGCAAACAAGCACAAAACAAAATAAAAGCAAAAATGTCATTTAAAAAAAAAGAATGAGGAAGTCTTCATCTCTAAGGTACCTCACTAACTTCATAAACTTTCTTAGATCTCAAGGGTTTTGCCCTTGAAGTTGTCTGTCAAATCCTTAAAATTAAGCTCTCTTCTCTGAAAATAAGTTTAATAGCCCCCTTGAACAAAGTTAAGATGCTAAGCCACCTAGTTCTATTTTTCCTTATGAAAAGAAATTGAGAACAAATTGGCCTAAATTTCTGATATCTTTTATAAGTGAATGGATACAAAAGCAAAAAGGGAAGCTGCCTAACTAAACTCTGGCATCCTTCACAAGTAAGTGATCCAATATAATTGATGGTGCACAAGAAGCAACTACTTTGCATTTCTTCACTGATCTAGAAATCAGTGCCAAAGATGGACAACACCAAACAGTTATCAGAGCTTGACAATCAGCATAATCAAGCCAAACTCAGCAAACTAAACCTGAAGGGGCTGGATATTTTGTTATTGGGCAGCACATGTTAATTAGTTTTTCCTTTTCTTAGACCAAGATGTAACATTAAAATAATGATCTGGTTGCTCTGCAGTCTAATCTTGATGTGACAAGTACATAATCGTTATTAGCAGGGCTTTCTATATTTACTCCCGTGGATTCATTAGGTCTAAATATTGTCAAGTGTTCGTGTACCAAAACTGAGTTTGAAAGAATTTATTTTCCTTACTTGGCTTCACTTCTAATCATTGGTAATGAGTGCTAATTAGCTAATTATATCAAGACCACCCCTGACAGTAAATCTAATAACGTCCTGTTGTTTTTCAGGTAGCATCTCCTTTTATCTTAGGCCAAGAAAGCACATGTAATCACCAGCTTTGAGGCTCACTATCACATCACCACAGTTTCAAGGTCAAAGCCACACACATTTAAATACTACACCTGCGCAGGTCACAAGTCCAAGACAGTCTCCCAAGCTGAAACTAAGCTCCTGATAGTGCTGCGCTCCCTTCTGGATGGTCAAGGGCAAACTTCATTTTCTTGCCATGCCAATGGTGTTAACAGAATTAAGATATTTATAAGATTAAGTTCTTGCTGTCATTCCTGGCTCCTAGAGACTAGTTACATTAATAAGCTCATAGTCACTTCCCTCCATCTTAAAAGTCTGTAACAGAGGCTTTTCATCTCTCTAACCACAGTAGGGAACAATTATCTACTTTTATAGACCCATGTTATTGGTGTTACTCTTTTCATATCAATGTTTCTGACCCTAACTACACCTCTGAAGTTCCTTTTACTATGTAAGGCAACACAGTCATAGGTTGCATGATGTAATCAGCATCTTCAGATGAGCCATTCCATTGCCCAATACACTCTATGAAAGCCAATTAATTTCTCAGAGGAAGAAATGATAAAAAAGATTTTGAAATCTCTTCTAAAATATTCTTCAAACTACTAAGAATACTATACATCATTTAAATACCTTGTGAGTGACAGAGGAGATGGCTCAGTTAGTAATGTGCCTGCCACACAAGCATGAGGACCTGAGTTCTGACCTCAGCACCCACATAAAAGTTGAATTTGCCAATTCCTCTATAATCTCAGATCAGCATGGGAAAAATGGGGGAGCAGAGAGAGACGTGTAAATTTATGGAGCTCACAGGGCACCAGTTCAGCCATCAGTGAGCTGTGATTTCAGTGAGAAATATTGTTTCAAAACATAATATGGCTAGCAATCAATGAAGATGCCTACTGTCAACTGCTCACATCAATACATATGAGCACATGCACTTGCATACACATGCATACGCCCCCACCAGTACACAAACATATGTCCCCTCCACACAGATACACATACTAACACTATGTTAAAAAAAATCCTGCGGAGTTGGAAATGAGAGAACATCATAAATAACTCTTAAGGTCTTTTATTGGCAAGACAAAAAACCTTGGCAATAAAAGTTTCCAGGTTATACCCCAAAATAGCTGCTAAAATAACAAAACCAATGGTGCTTAATTTCCATTTTAAAATATCTGAAATTCTTTTATAGTCTATACATCTTAATTACTAACCCTGAATTTTTTTATTTCCCTACCAAAGTAACACAAAAATGTACTATCCAAACAGCTTAGAAATTGCAAGTACATTCCCCTTACTTTGCAGAGAGAGAGAGAGAAAGAGAGAGACTTGTTTTATCCTATATGGATTTTAGTGGCACTTCTGAGGTATGTATATGAAAACCTTCTTGTATTATGCCCATACACATAGGTCTCTTCATAAGACCTTCTCTTTGTTTCTTTGTCCCTAATCTTGCCTCCCTAGTCCCCTGCTCAACCATCTATCAGGATCATTTAGTTTATATATGTAGCTATTAGAGAGTTAGGTCCTAATTTTAACTTTTCTAATTGTATGTTTCTATTGCCATGGACAAAATCTCTCTCAAACATGCAAATTTTACAACCTTATTGGTGAAATAAATACGACTTATTCAGTACTCTGTGCACTGCCAGAAGAGAAAGATAACTATCCACCCAGCTATAAATCCTGCGACCTAAGATGGTGATCTATCCACATGATATGCTAGTCCAATGCTGGCACAAACATTGCAGGAGAAACCAACCACTGTCTCATTGGCTTTAAGACCCATTCCATAAAATGTAACTCATGTCTGGCATGTCTCAGGTGGCCAAGAACCTGGGACTAGACAGGTTATAGGCCTAGGAGAAAACCAAATATTATTGTTCTACTAAAGGAACGTAGCAGTAAAATGACTCTAATTAGTCCCTGGTATTGCTGGTTCTCTGATGGTTGTGATGTCAGCCATGAACCAGAACCACTGAGCTAAACATATGTCCTCTGGGAAGGCAACCTCCACCTTAGCACTGCAAAGGAAAACTTAGTAAGCAGCTCTGTTCTTTAACCCCCTCCTCCTAAGAGAGAAAGACTGGCTGACAACATTAAAACCCTAGTGGTATATGCATTTCCTATGAGAAGACATGCTGGGCAAGGATAGGGTCATGCAAGACCTCACATTTGATGCACCAGTCATTAAAATGCATATCATCCCACTTCTGTATACCAGAATGCTTACGGCTATTAAACTATTTTCACAGTCTGGAGAACAAAAAATAGTTCTGAATTTTCACCTGATGTATTTTTGTGGGAAAGTACAGCCCCTTGTGACACCTGCTGGCACAGCAGGCCTAACACAATGTGGCAGAGAGACAGAAATGACAGCCAGGCTGTACCATATCCCTCTGCCAAGATGCCCTAGATTTGCTAAAATCCAGAGCCGTGTAGAAGATCTGGCGAGTTCACAAAGTGCTGACTAGTTTTACTCCCTGGGGATGTGAGTCTCTCAGCCAAGTCACAAAGCACAAACTGGTGATCAAGAGATTAGAAAGTTCAACAAAAGGCCAACTGCACAAAAGACATCAAAGTAGAGACAAGGGACCCAAAAGCACACTGAGGACTCTTCCCAGCTTTAAATACAGCATTTTATTGGGTTGGTATGTTTAGTCACTTAAATATTAATCTTTAGAGTATTACTTCTTTATAAGAAATGGAGCAAATTCAAAACAACATTTACATAGTAATTTAATTAAAACAAATGTCGATTTCTGTTCTCACAGTTGACATCTGGTAGTCTTTTTGCTTCAGCTCTAATCCATTGGGAAACTGTGCAAAAGGTGCTACAATGATTTGCAGATGGCTTCACCCTAATATTAAGCAGTCAATACAACATTCTTCTATATATAAAACTGTAGTCAATCATCATGACCCTGTTCAGCACAGTGGCTCACTAAACACTGGTAAATAAGGCTTACAACATGCCGCTGACCTTCGTAGGCCATTTTCAGGTAACTAGAACCTGACAAAATGAATAACCTTGAAAAGCTGTAGTGCCCTCAGATATCTGGGCGTGTGTAAGAGAAAGCATGTTAGACACTGGCTGTATTTCTGGATTACAATCATGACAACTTCCTAAGTGCCCTGCTCGTGTTTTGGAATAACCATTAGCAGGGATTATGTGCAAGGAAACCTGAACCATTCCATCTTTCCTTCAGACCTTCAGCTGATTAGCCTTGAGCAAGTGATTAAGTTCTTTGTTCCTTCATTTCTCCTTTTTGAAATAGAGTAAAGATAATGTATTTAAAATTTGACTTATAATGGGAATAAAGGACATGGGTTCTGAGCAGGCAAAATCAAGATGACCATTTCAAATGTATAAATTCTTGTCAGAGTAAAAATAAACCAGAATTAGTTTTTGACAATTCAAATGACATAACAAGAACCAATGCGTAAAAGTCATGAGACACATATTACTAATAAACTCAAGAAAGAATTTAAGGTCATTGGAACTGTGATCAATGACTAGGGTGCATCATGAAGCAAAAGTGTCCTGTTAAAGTTAAGACTCTGGATTTGGGGTAGGGGTGGGGGAAGAGCAGCAGAGAAACTCTAAGGTTCTTTCCAACTCATAGTTGTTGAAAAATTTACCTCTTCTCTGTTCCCATCTCCTGTGGATTACACAGAACTCTTACTACTAACCCCCCTCTTCCCACTCATTGATTATCTCAGTCCCCAAATCCAGCAGACACCCCCTATAAACTCCAGGGCTGCTCCTCCAAGGGCAACAAGAAAGCTGAAGACAGTTCCACACCTATCACTTTGCTGCTCCAGTTCCAAGCTCTCCAGTCTCATTCCCAGCTCTGCCTCAGAACACCTGCTTTGGTCTCCCTTTAGTCTCTGACCCCATCTCCAAGAGATCAGAAAGACCTTCTCTCCAGCCTTCCTTCCCCCAACTCATGAAGGTACTCCAGTCTCCAACACAGCAAGCATACCCTGTAAGCTTATTAGTTGAGCAGTCCTGGAAAACTGGCAATACACAACATCACACTCTCCAGAAATCCAGAGAGGAAACAGAAATCAAACAATAAATCATGCACCAAACTAAGACAAATCCATAAATCAGCACCTAAATTTACAATGATCCCAATCCGTAATGCCTAGACACGAGTGTAAAATCACAATCAATAATTTCTGGGACAGTATGTCTCCAATGGAGAACAGCTATTCTAACATAACAGGTCCTGAATACCTAACATAGCTGAAGCACAAGAGAAAGACCTTAAAACAGATTGTATGAAGATGATGTATAAGATTAATTTCCTTAATATGAAATTAATAAATCCCTTAAAGTAATGGAGGCAGAAACAATGGAAAGAAACAAACATAGCTGTTCAAGACCCAACAATGGAAATATAATCAATAAAGAAAATGTAAACTAAACAGATTCTGGAAACAAAAAGCTTAGAAACCTGAATAGGAACCACAGAAGAATGTTTCATTAACAGAATGCAAGAGATGGAAGAGATAATCTCAGGCATTGAAGATACTATAGAAGAAATGGATAACCATCAGTCAAAGAAAATGTTTAATCTGAAAAACTCCTAACACAAAACATCCAGGAAATCTGAGACACCATGAAAAGACCAAATCTAAGAATAATAGGAATAGAGGAGGAAGAAAAATCCCAGCTCAAAAGCCCAGAAAATGTTTTCAACAAAATCATAGAAGAAAATTTTCCTAACCTAAAGAAAGAGATGTCTATAAAATAGAAGAAACAAACAGAACACCAAATAGATTTGATCAGAAAAGAAAATCTCCTCAGCATATAATAATCAAAACACTACATGTACAGTATAAAGAAAGAATATTAAAAGCAAGGGTGGTGTGGAGATTGTGAAAGTGGCCAATCGATGATTGGTACAGTCTCAGACCCACCCCATAGAGTGAGCTTACCCCTGACTCTACCTGGATGTCAAGACCCAGAGGCTGGGTAGCCCAGAGACCTAGGAAAAAACCAAACACAACTTGAAAAAAAATGCTGATATAATGATGCCTAATGATATTCTGCTATACTCATAGACTGGTGAATTTCCCAATTGTCACCAGAGACGCTTCATCCAGCAACTAATGGAAACAGATGCAGAGACCCACAGTCAAGCATTTGGGTGAGCTAAAGCTTGGGGGAAATCCTGCTAAAAAGAAGGAGGAATAATTGTTTGAAGGGGGTAAGGGCATCATAAGAAAACCCACAGAAACAACTAACTTTGTAGCAGGAAGCATTTCTCAACTCACTCAATCCTGCTGGACTGCTTTTCTCCCTACTGCTAATCTCCTGCAGCCACTTATTAAATAATCATTTAGAGACTTACTATTAATTATTATTAATTATAATTGCTTATTATTTGCTAGCAATTACATTTAAATTAACCCATTTTGAATAATCTGTAAATTGGGAGAAACTGCAGTCAGGATGTAAAAATAAATAAATAAACTTAATAATAAAAAGATTTTAGGGAAAAAACTAAGTAACATATAAAAACTCATCTATTAGAATTATACCTGACTTCTCAGTGGAGACTCTAAAAGTCAGAAGGGCCTGGGCAAAATCCCACCAAGGAATCCTACAGCTGATAACCACTTACAGCAAAGTGACTGGGTACAAGATTAATCAGTAGCCTTCCCACATTCAAATAACAAACAGACTGAAGAAGAAATCAGAAAAACAACTTTTCAATAGCCTCAAAACTATATCCTGGGGTAACTTTAACTAACCAAGTGAAAGATTTGTATGATAAAAATTTCAAATCTTTGGAAAAGATATCAGAAGATGGAAAGATCTCCCATGCTCATGGATTGCTAGGATTAGCATAGTAAACAGTCCTACCAATAGAAATCTGCAGAATATTAGTTATTATGAATAAGATTAACTCCACAGTGGTCAGATACAGTAAAATACATCTTTAGTTCCAGCGTTTGGGAGGTAGAGGCAGGTGGATCTCTGTGAGTTAAGATCTACCTAGCTAGTTATAGGCCATTCAGGGCTACAGAGTTAGACCCTATCTCAAAAAAACAAATACAAACAAATAAGAAAAAGACTAATCTTATGCTATACAGGTGTTTAGGTGTTTGTGGATGAAATTCTGGAGTTGCCTAGACTCTCTTTGTCTCCTACATTGTGACAGCAATCATCTATTGCTACCTTCAGGCCTCAGTTCCTAAGGAAGGTGAGCTTATGCCTTTCTCAGTGTGCTGAGATCACCATATTTCCTACCCAGCCAAATTTCCCAGGCATCGTGGGAAATATTCCTTTATCCAAACACCTATACAGATATACAATCAATCTGGCATTGCATTCCTGGGATCAAATGTTTCCAATTAATTTCTTTATTGTTCAACCCTTCTCATGTTACCAAGATGCCCATCTTAAAATGTCCAAGACTGAACTAGCTGATCCTGCTCAACAAAAAACTGTGATAGAGAACATTCATTCTGCAAATCTATACCACAGAGATATATTTGACTTAATAAAATAGTGAAACACGAGGGTGTGCTAAGTAAATCCATCCCATTAATCCATTAATGGTCCCAGTTGTCTCCCATCTTACACTGACGATTCTACTTGCTTTGTTTTTACATTGTTAAATTTAAAACATTGGTTTGTGGTTATGGAATGTTTGGTTTATTTTTTAATTAGTCTACAAATTTTAGTGGAGAAAAATAAGAGAGCAATGATTATCTGATTATCTTATTACTCTATTCTCCACTTTTTCTTTTCTGTTTCCTCCTTATTCATGCTTTTTTTGTGATCTTGTAAAACTAATATATCAAGAAGTGTCCTTCTATACTTTGTCAAATCATTTTTACTGGCTATTGCTTTCTCGCCCTTTTTTTCTGCTTGAGTAAGACAAGTTCTCTCTATGTATAATGTTTGTACACAGTCCTCTGAAATGTGAGTCTGGAAAAGAACAAACCTAATAGTAGGAATGCAAGAACTGCTTTTCAGCCTTATTCATCTTCATGAAAGAGAGGAGAGCCGTGTCATGAAATGAACTCTTTCTGTTGTTGGTTGCTCTTAGGTTTTGAAGACAAACTGAGTTCATCCTTTCCCCTAATTTTTCTTTTAGTGGCACTCAGAAGAAATGAAGGGAGACTCCAACTGAAGTGTAGACAAATACAGTCAATGAGGACTGTTTCTGAAGTAGCATATTTTCTCATTGCCTTTCAATTTTCATCTTTTTATCTCGAGCACTAAGAATCTCTATAAATCTGGTGTTGTAGACAGACCCTGTTACTATGCATAGCATATTTTGTTTTATAGGGATGGCCACAAAAGTATTTTATATTTCATTTGCTTCTTACCAAGGTTACTTTGATATATATTCTTTCATCAAGAAAAGGGGGAAGTCAGTTTCTCCAACCCCTTGAGCCCAGGCTAGACTGATACTACTTAACCAATAAGTATATCAGCATAACAAGGTTAAGTCATGGCCTCTTCTGACCCAGAATTCCCTATTCTTATTACAAGGAAAGTGTTCTCTTGAGAAGCTTAGCTTTCCACCCTATGAGGAGCACATGGGGAGATGTCCCAAGTGCAACCCTAGCTGACCTTCCAGAGGACAGCTAGAATGGACTCAGCCCAGACGGTGAGTGGTCTAAATTACTCACTCACATAAAGTTTCATATGCCCCTTGAGGCATGAGATCTCACTCCTAAGAGAGGCCCAAAGACTCACTCAGATGAACTTTGTCAGTCTACAGGGCACAATAATTTTTATTTGAAGCCATTAAGGTTTCAGGTAATTTACTAAATAGGAAGAGATAATAAGATACTAGTCATACAAAACCAGGCCCTGTGAACTATTACCACATCACAGTCTCCTGGAGCGGACCTTGAGCCATCTCAGGAATGACAGGAAAACATCCTGGATGCCAAACATAACTGTAAGATTAAAGTTAAATTGAACTGATATTGTGGTTGATCCATCTAAAGACAAGGCACGCTTCTGCACAGGTATGTACAACCTGTAGCCCATGGGCCTCACGCACACCAAGATGATGGCAGTCAATGTAACCCAAGCAAACTCATAAACTTACTTTTAATGTTATGAGATTTTTGTGGGGGGGGGTTAGCTTAATTTAATGGTCCTTAATAATGAATGCTGGAGATGAGCAACATCTGTCAGAAAGTTGTACAGGCCTGTAAGTTAGAGTCACCCTGTAAGTATCTGTGTCTCAGGCAGACAGTAAGTGTTTGTCGGGCCTATAAGTTACAGACATGCCTTCTTTATCCCATCCAGACTTTGATTATTGTGTGCCTTCCCTGGCTTCTCTGGATGATGGCTGCACCTGCCAGCCCTCTGGCTTCATACCATTTCTTCTATTTTCCACTCTCTCTGTCTCTGCCTCCCTCCCTGTCTCTCTCTTTATGCCCCCTTACTCTATCTACTCAGTTTCACCTTAGCTCAAGATCCTTAGATGATTTTATGTCTACAAAAGACACTTTTCTCAGCTTCCAGGAATGTGATAACAAAGGTGCATCCCCACCCAACCCTCTTACCACATCTGGTGTAAGAACAGGAGTACTGAAATGGGTCCCCATCACCGTAAAGCTTGTGGTACGTAAACAGACCTGATCAAAAGAAAACAACTCTGCCACTGCACTGGACAGTTTCAAAAACAGATGGTAGAGAGTACTGTAGTGTGAATTCTTCCTGTAAGATTGATGATCCAGCTGGGCGGTGGTGGCGAACGCCTTTAATCCCAGCACTTGGGAGGCAGAGGCAGGCGGATCTCTGTGAGTTCGAGGCCAGACTGGTCTACAAGAGCTAGTTCCAGGACAGGAACCAAAAGCTATGGAGAAACCCTGTCTCGAAAAATCCACACACAAAAAAAAGATTGATGATCCAATCTGACTTCATCTCTGAGCCTGCCTTCTCCATCCAGCTGCAGACTAAGCTTGATAGTGAGAGAAAGATGGGATGAGCAAGTGGTGACAAATCAATTCAAACTCAGCCCAGTAGCACAGTGGATTTTGCATGATCCTTCCTGCGATAAATTCATCTGACAATGCAGAAGGACTCTGTGGTGCCATTTTGGAATTCTCCTGGGAATCGGCTATATTGGTTGCATATTTGGTATTATTCGGCCTTTCTCTACCTTTTGTCTGAAAGTCTCCATATAATTTCTGTAAGTGTGTTATTATTTTCTTCACTTAAATTTTGATCTTTGTTCCTCATATGGCTCCAGTACTACCCAGTATAACAACACAAACTTGTTTTTCCAGCCTGCAGTCTCTGAAGGAGAATATCTCAATGAAAAATCTCATAGCTCAGAAGCTCCCAGGAAGATGTATGTGTAAGACTAGTCAGGCTGATGTGGACTCCTTTTGCCTGCAGCATTGACAGCTGGCGTATCTCCTGACAAACGCACTGGGAGCCTCAGGTCTCTTAGTTTTGGCAGCTGTTGCTATCCGAGGTTTATGTCTTATAAATGCAATTACTTCAGATTGCAAGTACACAAAACCAACGTCAAGGATGAACAGATAATGAATTTCCTCTTTAGAGACTTTCATACAATCCACCAAATATGTCCATTGGTCAAAAATGTTGGTTTGAAAATGCTGGTATTTAGTATTCTCTCTCTTCTGCTTACTCTCCACACACACACACACACACACGCACACAATTTTAAAATGATCAAGAGAGTAGTTATAACTATGATTCCATAATTTTAACTTAAAACACACATCCACAGATGTAATAACAACAAAAAGAAGAGGTCACAAATTTGAGAGAGAACAAGAGGTAATATAGGGAAGAGTTGGAGGAAGGGTAAAAGGGGTGTAAAATTATGCAATTATATTTTAATTTCAATAATTTTTTAAAATTATTTTTAAAGTGTAGACAGTAAGGTGTATCATAATTTTTAAAAACCTGTTCTCTGGACTTGGGAGAAAGGGAAAAATGAAATATAATGATAAGGTCATGAGGCTAGTCCCCAGTGAACATGACAGCACATTCGAAGCAGAGGCAGGAGAACTCATTTTCTGTTCTTTGCCTTTCCAGGGCTAGAGTATGCATGAGCGGGAACAGTGGCCTCATCAGACCCCCGCACCTGTCTGTGCCTTTCACCTGGACTTGCTAAACTCTCAAACTGTGAGAATTGCCTGTGACTTGAGCCACATAGACTATGGAGATGTGTTACAGTAACCTGGATGACTAAGATATGCTCTATTCCCTTCTAGTGTCTGATTGGAGGGAACTAACTGATAATGATGCAGAAGTCACACCTTGCATTGGATGTTCTACGGAGGCTGACTTGGGTTCGAATGCTATTGAGAGTTTGGAGTTAACTGTTTCTGCCATAACATGAACTCACTGCTTCAGCAAAAACAGTGCATTTGGTTCCCAAAGCAATTAAAACCACAAGCAGCCAAAATTTTGCACTATTGTTATATTCATACCTTTCTCTAGGAGGGTCTCTAACTGTTTTATTACTCTCTGTTTTGGTGTAGGACATATGCACAGCACCTATATCATATACCTCCACAAAAAACTTCCCATGTTTTGACTGGAGTTAAAGGGAGTAGTAGTACTGCATGGGTGATCTTCTTCATTATTTCTAAGGGGTAAAATTCTGGATTGAATAAAACACTACCTGGCTCCATTTTGTGGCTGTCCTTGGAAATGACCCTTCAGGATCACCAAGTTTATATAATTTACAATCATGCTCTGGAGGGTGTGTCTTCCTTTAAGGTCTTCTCTTTGCTCTTAATCAATGATAGATAATTAAAAAGAGAAATTAAATGAAAATAAGAAAATTAGATTTCCTCACAGTTACTGACAGAGGCAACTAAACTCTGAAAGTGTAAAGAAGAGCAGGCATGCCTATTTAATATAAAGTAATGAGCAGAAAACTATGTCCAGCATCCCCAGTTAATTGTCCAAACAGCTCTTGCAAATTAAATGAATGCATCGTCACATCTGGTTCTTAAATAATGAATTCTCATTAGCTACCGAGGCAAGATCAAAGGCCTTTGCTGATCCCTTGGTTGAATCCACTTGTGGACCAAGCATGGAAACTTTTCCTTTCCAATTGCTTAAAAGTCCAGCAATTAACTGATCAAATAATAAATAACACTCAGAAACAGAGCAATACCAGTCAACAAGGGACAAGGATTTTGTTGGTTCCGTGAGGAACAGATATTGGGCATAACCCCTGAAAGAGGATTCACTCCCGAGGAAATACTATTGTTCTTTCCCCACAGGAACTATGACAAAATTGCTGCCATACTGTAAATGAACACCATAGGTTCGCCTCATAGCAAGTGGAAAGCCCATGAATAAAGCTAAGCAATGCAACAACAAAGAAAAGTCTATTACTTGCAGCAAGGAAGGCAAGAAGTGGCGGTAATTCTCAATGTAGCACTATTCTCTCAAAGAAAACAATTAAGGAGCTTTAGTTGGGGAACCTATGTATATTGATACAGTAAACAGCCATCATCACAAGTAGGTACATATCTGAGCATCCTCACATCTAGTCATATCATGTACTCAAAAACATGGCAGAAATGAACGCTTCTGGGTAAAGAACATGGTACTATAACGAGCAAAATCACTCTAGGTCACCTAAAACAATAAGTCTCTGTAATTTGGGGCTTTCTTTGGACTTTCTGAAGGACCTTATTAAAAAAATCAAGAAAAATATTAAAGGTAATTTAACATAACAGATATCTGAAATGGCAAAGCAGCTCTGTTGCTGTATTTATAGGTGCTTTTCACTCAAGTGTCTGCTTGAGTCTCTTTAGCCTACAATACTACAATAATATGTACTAGATTTATATACGTCTATTAGGACCCTATTTGCTGTTTAAAATGTTTAGGTTTGGCCGGGCGGTGGTGGCACACGCCTTTAATCCCAGCACTTGGGAGGC
>NW_004949109.1:4890225-4891984 GCF_000317375.1 Microtus ochrogaster | reverse complement strand
TCTTTATATATTTTGGAGATCAGACCTTTGTCAGTTGCAGGGTTGGTGAAGATCTTCTCCCCGTCAGTGGGTTGCCTTTGTGTCTTAGCAACAGTGTCCTTTGCTATACAGAAGCTTCTCAGTCTCAGGAGGTCCCATTTATTCAATGAGGACCTTAATGTCTGTGCTGCTGGGGTCATACGTAGGAAGTGGTCAAGTATTTTCTATCTTTTAATATTTCTCTTTCTTGCTTTTTAATTTTTTCTCTGTGGACTAATGTTCTCTTTTATACCTAAAATCATATGTACACCTAACTCACTTACTGAATAATATGGATTTTTATAATTCATTGTGTTTTAAAGGATTAAAATCATAACCTTGGCAATCCAAGGCAGAAGTATATTTTTATACTTCTCATTAACATGAAGAAATACTTTCCTTTTATTTTTAATTAGAGGCATTAATGTACACATTAATAAGGTTCACTGTTTTGTTATTTCTACACAAAAATAAATATAGTGTCTCTCAACAAATCCTCCTTCTACATGCACCCTTCCAACCTCTGTCAATCCTTGTTATGCTTCTTGGCTGACTCATGGTGACATAGACATATGGGGAAACATACAGCCCGTATGTTTACTAGCCTTTGGCTAATTTCACTAAACATACTGTCTTCCATTCCACTGATCTTACTACAGATGACAGGATTTCATTCTTCATTTGTTTACTTACTTACGTTGATAGACATCTAGACTGCTTCTGTGTCTCACCTACTGTGAATAACGTAGAAGAATTATGAGACTTTCACATAAGAGGGTGAACTATAAATTGCTAATATGTGACCTGATGAAAGAGTTGTGGTAAAATAAACATGCCTATCTCCTATGAAAAGAAGGATGAGGGGGAAAAATTAACTTGGTAGGACTTTCCCCACAAAGAAACAGCCAGAAGTGGCCACCAACCTGTGCCTACCTGCACCACACTGTTCACACTAGGGGTCTGCAGTAGCTGCCAAGGAATGTCATTCCCTCGGGACACAGGAAGCACAAGTAGAGTGAACTGAAGAGACACTCATCACTGTGGAGATGTGACCATGGGTTGGACACACCCTAGGCAGAAACAGCCAAAGCAAGCAGACTATAGAAAAAGAGACAGAAATACAGCAGGGGAGCTTGAGCTGAGGTTCTCCTCCCACACCCTGGAAAGAATAGCCTCAGAGAAAGAATACCCTACCTGTACTTGGGACAGCATATTGAGAACTTAAGAGGCATGCTGCTGAACTTGGTACAGTCGCACCAAATAACTGTCTGTAAAGGGAGCACCTAGTACCCAAATTAGAGCTATAGATTGATTTTTCCCCAATCAGAACTCCAATGCTGCTATCTCTGAATGTTGATGAAGACACACTGAACCTCATAGAAGAGAAAGTGGCAAGTACACTTGAATTCACTGACCCAGGAGACCACTTCCTAAATATAACCCCAGTAGCACAGACACTGAGAGCAACAATTAATAAATGGAACCTCCTGAAACTGAGAAGCTTCTATAAAGCAAAGGACATGGTCAACAAGACAAAATGGCAGCCTACAGAATGGGAAAATATCTTCACTAACCCCACATCAGACAGAGGGCTGATCTCGATAATCTACAAAGAACTCAAGAAATTGGTCATCAAGAGAGCAGTGAGTGCCTGCCTACCGGGCAGGCCTCAGGGTCCCCTGTAAGGGAGCCCGGGCACCTTCAGCTCCTGCGCCAGGCTTCCTGTGCTCTTCTGGATACC